>NW_027309956.1:0-300000 GCF_047496795.1 Chiloscyllium punctatum
AAAGTACTTTAAGTCATTTTCATTTTTACGTATTACTTATCAGCGGTTATTGATTTATCTTTCAATGTTCAGGACCTGCAGTTAACAAGCTGACCTCCTGTTTGTTTCGCAGGTCAATGCGTTATATCAAGTGTGTGCATGAAGAGAGTGCTTGCCACTTCTTTTGTTTGTCTTCCCGTCATATCCATTATTGACCATTAATGAGAGCAATGGGAAAGGGAGAGTGGGAACGGAACCTACATTGGCAAGTTTTGTGCAGTACATTCACAAGAAGTCCTCTGTGCCCCTGGACCGCCTCCTACCCCGACAGAAATATCCCCATTATTTTGTGCTGTCTCTGTGCTCTTCCCACCAAAATGAACCACTTCGACCAACTCTGATGCAAGTTTCATCTGACAAAATACTTATTAAAAATCCATTTCGAAATTCCTAGCTTCTCATCTCTGGCAAGTGCACAGTAACTTGAGTTGGAAAAGATAATCGTGTTCCTTTCATTATCCCAGTTCAGTCAATTTTTCAATAGTCTTTAGGCGACAGGTTCTTTTCTTAACTTAGACGTTACTGTTGCCTCAATTGAGAAACATTCCAGCTCCAATTTAGGCCAGACAGCTAAGATGCAATGAAAAAATGGCACAATGGGAAATTGCTCACAACATCGATGAGAGTGGGATTCGAACGTGTGCATATCACACTGGATTAATAGTGCACATGCTTTAACCTGTCTAAAACTCGTCATGTGTGCAAGCCTTATTTCCGCCTCAGTTAATTAAATTGCGCAGAACAGCAGATATTTCTCCCTAGTGTTATTGAAATTATAAAGAGCAGAGTTTGGTTTCCAGAATATTGTCTGAACTCTGGGTTTTGGGCACAGTACATTGAATAATTTTACTCATGTGCTCACGGGGGAAGTGGGATGAATTGCTGGGGTGCAGCAAACATCCCCCAAGTAACCTGGAAGGCAAGGATTTCCTTCTCCAGTTTAGTAGACCATTACTGCATTGATCTCCATGTGTGTGCTCATTGAAACTAAGGCAATTACAGCAAGACTTTCAGACCAAGATGCTACAATCTGCTTGCACTCAAGTTTTTTCTCCGAACAGATATATTCATCATTGTCGTATGCTTGTTAAGGTAACATTTCCTGAGTCTTGAGCACCGTCATTCCAGGCTACTCTGAATACTATCATTCGCTTTTCTCTCTTTCACTTCTGGTTCCCATTTTAATATCCCGTAATTTGTCAGTTTACGTTGCTTTTCGAAATAGTTCAGTCAATCTCATTCGTGATTACCAAACTAAAATAATGCAGTAATTTAGTCAGTTTATGAAGTGTGCAGCTGTAGGGCATGTTGCCAAGAGGAAAACCAAGAAGCGGGAAGACGCAGTGTGCATCAGCGGGCTGGTGGAATCTGCTCGGTCCATCAAAGCCATATTTAAAACATTTAAGAAAATCTTTGGCAACATCATTTGGAAGGCTTGCTCGAGTGGTTCAGGAGGGTTTAAACTAGTATTGGAGGGGGGTGCGAAACTGAGCTAGATACCAGGGTTAGAGCTGATAGAGATGAGGCAAAAGGAAGAGGTAGCTCAGCCAGTTGGAAAGAATTTCCTGGCAAAGAACCAACGGATCGTTTAAAGTGTGTTTGCTTTAATGCAAGGAGTATCAGGAATAAAAAGTGATGAGCTTAGAGCATGGATCAGTAGCTGGTGCTTTGATCATAACAGAGACGTGGGTTTCTCAAGGGCAGGAATGGTTGCTGGATGTTCCAGGGTTTAGAACATTTAAAAAGAATAAGGAGGGGGAAAAGAGGAGGGGTGCTAATCAGAAAGGGCATCACAGCTGCAGAAGTTACTATTGTCGAGGAGGGTTTGCTTACGGAGTCAGTATGGGTGCAAATTAGGAACGGCAAGGGAGCAGTCACCTCATTAGCGGTTTACTTCAGGCACCCCAATAGCAGCAGGGAGATTGAAGAAAGCATAGGTGGGCAGAGTTTGGAAAAGTGTGAATGTAGTCGGGTTGTTGCAATGGGTGACTTTAACTTTACCAATATTGATGGGAACCTCCTTCGAGCAGATGTTTTTCGAAGGAGCTGTTTTTGTAAGTTGTGTTCAGGAGGGCCTGCTAACTCAGTACGTTGACAGGCCGACGGGGGGAGAGGCGAATTTGGAGTTGGTGCTCGGCAATGAGCCGGGGCAGGTGTCAGATCTTGCGGTGGGAGAGCATTTTGGTGATAGTGAGCATAATTGCCTCACATTCTACATAGCTATGGAGAAGGAGAGAAGCAGGCAAAATGGGAGGATATTTAATTGGGGAAAAGGAAACTATGATGCTATCAGACATGAGTTGGGAAGCATGGACTGGGAGAAATTGTTCCATGGAAAGGGCACTATAAACATGCCGAGACTCTTTAAGAAACAGTTGTTGCGAGCAATGCATAAATGTGTTCCTCTGAGACAGGCAAGAAGGAGTAAGATAAAGGAACCTTGGATGACGAGAGCGGAGGAGCTTTTCATCAAAAGAAAGGCAGCTTACGTAAGGTGGAGGAAGCAAGGGTCTTGCTCAGCTCTAGTGGATTACAGGCAGGCGAGGAAGGACCTGAAAAATGGTCTGAGGAGAGCAGGGAGATGGCATGAAAAAGGGTTGGCCGGTAGGATTAGGGAGAATCGAAAGGCATTTTACATATATGTCAGGAATAAGAGAATGTTCAAAGAAAGTGTAGGGCCGATCAGGTATAGCATAGGGAACGTGTGTACAGAGTCTGAGGAAGTAATGGAAGCCTTAAATAGTTTCTTGCTTCTGTCTTTACGAAAGACAAGGGCGTTGAAGTGAATGAAACCATTGAGGAACAGATAAGCATGCTGGAATGGATAGAGATTGAGGAAGCTGATGTGCTGAAAATTTTGACAAACATTAATATTGACAAGTCGTCTGGGCCAGACCGGATTTGTCCTCGGCTGCTTTGGGAAGCGAGAAATGTGATTACTTCGCCGTTTGCGAAGATCTTTGCATCCTCGCTCTGCACCAGAGTCGTACCTGAGGACTGGAGGGAGGCAAACGTAATTTCTCTCTTCAAAAAAGGAAATAGGGAAATCCCCGGCAATTACAGACCAATCAGTCTCACGTCTGTCGTCTGCAAGGTATTAGAAAGGATTCTGAGGGGTAGGATTTATGATCATCTGGAAGAGCATGGCTTGATTAAATGCAGTCAGCACGGCTTTGTGAGTGTCAGGTCATGCGTCACAAATCTTATTGAGTTCTTTGAGGATGTTTCTAGACAATTTGATGAGGGTTGAGCGGTGAATGTGGTGTATATGAACTTCAGCAAGTCATGGTAGGTTCCCCATGGTAGGCTCGTTCAGAAGGTCAGGAGGAATTAGATACAGGGAAATTTAGCTGTCTGGATACAGAAGTGGCTGGCGACAGAAAACAGCGAGTGGTAGTGGAAGGAAAGTATTCTGCCTGGAAGTCGGTGGTGAGTGGCGGTCCACAGTGCTCTGTTCTTGGGCCTCTACTCTTTGGAAATTTTATTAATAACTTGCATGAGGAGATTTGCGGATGGATTAGCACGTTTTCAAAACACACAAAGGTTGGAGGTGTCGTTGACAATATAGAGGACTGTTGTAGGCTGCAATGTGACATTAACAGGATGCAGAGATGGGCTGAGAGGTGGCAGATGGAGTCCAAATTGGATAAATGCAAAGTGATGCACTTTGCAAGTTTGAACTTCAATGTTGAGTACAAGATTAAAGACATGATTCTTGGCAGTGTGGAAGAACAGCAGGATCTTGGTGTGCAGGTACATAGATCTCTTAAAGTTGCCACCCAGGTGAACAGGGATGTTAAGAAAGCATATGGTGTTTTGGCTTTCATTAACAGGGGGATTGAATTTAAGAGCCGTGAGATCTTGTTGCAGCTCTATAAAACTTTGGTTAGACCGCATTTGGAGTACTGTGTCCCGTTCTGGTCGGCATGTTGCAGGAAAGTTGTGATGCTTTTGAGAGGGTTCAGAGGAGTTTTACCAGGATGCTGCCTGGAATGGAGAGCTTATCTTACGAAGGGAGGTTGACTGAGCTCGGACATTTTCATTGGTAAAAGAAGGAAGAGAGGGGACCTAATTGAGGTGGACAAGATAATGAGAGGCATGGATAGAGTTGATAGCCAGAGTTCTTTTTCCCAGGGCAGAAATTGTTAACACGAGGGGTAATAGTTTTAAGATGTTTCGCGGAAAGTATAGAGGGGATGTCAAAGGCGGGTTCTTTACGCAGACAGTTGTGGGAGCATGAAATGCGTTGCCAGTAGCAGTTGTGGAAGAGAGGTCATTGGGGATATTTAAGGGACCGCTGGACATGCATATGGTCACAGAAATTTGAGGGTTCGTACGTTAGGTTTACCTTACATGAGTATCAATGGTCGCACAACATCGTGGCCTCAAAGGCCTGTTCTGTGCTGTACTGTTCTATATTCTATGTTCTATGTACTATGTTCTATCATTTTGGCAGAGATAAAATGAATGAACTGCGGATGGTGTAAATCATGGCTTAAAAACAGCAATTGATGGAAAATTTCAGAACGTCTGCAAGCATCTGTGGCCAGGCGGACTTGTGGATCTTAAATATGTCCTGTAATTCCACTCCACAGATGCTGAGCTTTTCGAATCCAATTCTGATTTTTTTTTTCAGATTGGCAAATGTTGCAGCAGTTTATTTGAACGGTGCTTTCTAGACTCAGCGAAAGACCACGGCAGCTGGCAATTTGAAATGAGACAGGAGTAATGAACGACATCAGAGTAAAAGCCCCCTTCACCAACACCCCCCACTAACCACCCCCCACCCCGCGTTGCAGTGATTATAGCGTGAATTATTTTCGACCTTAGTTTGGAGGAGGGCAGGCGGTATCTAGGACGAGTGGTAAAAACCTAAACAAGGGGAATGGTATCAGATAGCAAAGTTGGGGCAAGCAGATGTGAAGTGGAAAAGTCTGTCAGGAGATACGTCAGTGCAGTTGGGTCACGTCTGTTAGAGAAACGCAGAAGGAGCAAAGCAGCCTCAGTGCAGGCACAATGACAGGTAATTTGGCAAGGAAACAAAGCAACACATTGCGATAGAATGGAATTATTGATGAGAATAGTAGGTTCCATAACGTCTATTATTTACAGGCTGCTCTCACGTTTCAAATAGCAATTTCCTGCAACGTAATGGTGATATTTGCCTCGTTACATCACAACGCTGAGAGACACTGACCTATAATCTTCTGTGACAGCGTGCCTAAGTGAAAGCTTGTTCGGCGCATCAACCCAAAGTCAACACAACAATGCTCTCCGCTGCGTTGCAATTTGTATTTGCCTGTCCTGTATTCAGATCTCAACAGCCTTGGCCTGTACCTACTCCAGCTCACTGCTTCCAGTAACCAGTTCAAACCTAAACAAATCAACAGTTTTTCCATTCTCATCAATTTTATTTGTAACTCTCGAGCTGTCAAAGGTCCGATTGACCATTTGTCCTTCTCTGTCTCTCTCACTCTGGCATGATATGCTCTGTTGGACGGGCAGCACACCGTGCAGAATTTCCCCACGCTAATTCAGAAAGTGCCATCCTTCTTGTGACATGTACATATTGTGTCATATTCTGTTGTCCAGATATGTCCAGGCTATCTCACAATAACCGCTTGTCTAACAAAATACGAATTGTGATTTTACTCAGAAGCACAAATATGTCACAGTGCACCTTAGCTGAGCTGGCTCTCCACAGTGAGGAAACGCATGTCTCCTTTGATATCATTCCCTTGCCTTCTTACTGTAAGTTGGACATTATTGCTTCTGGAATAAACATCGAATTCTTTTTTCAATAACTCGATTGAACCTGACTGTTTGTCTCCATCAGACACTGATGTGCAAATCCTAATTATGTCCTGTGTGAAAACATTCATCCTCACGTTATTTTTCATTCTTATTGAATTTAAATCTCTGCCTATTCGTTCCGAATCCTTGCAGTTGTGGGATCATTTTAGCAAACTTCTTTCCTCTGTCTCGACCCCTCATGACTTGGAAAGTTTCAATCAACTCGGCATTCAGCCTTCGGGTCTCCAAGGAGAACAATCCTAACTTTCCAATCGACCTTCATTGCCGACGTTCCTCATACACGGCGCCATTCACATCAATCAGTTTAGCACTGCCCGCAATCACATCACGTGGCCGCCTCCTAAAGTGTCACATCCAGAATTGTGCACATAACCAGATGGAGGATTCATTCATAATGGAATTATGTGGCAAACATGCTGAAATACTTGTTTCGCTTCCATCACGTGCGTTGCTGTGGCATGCTCGCTACAATGACACCTCTGATCACAAAGCACAGACATATTTCCAGAAGTCTAACCTCATGAACTGCCATTTTTTATTGAAAAGCTGATAAAGTGACCTGGCAAAAGTGAAAGCAAACAACCAAGGCACAATGGTGGCTTGAAACAAGGACCAGTTTAACACAAGCTCCAAAGTGACAATTGTGCCCCATGACAAACGAAGCAGTGACACGCTTTCAGTTCCAACAGTAAACCAGCTGAGAGTCGCTCAAAGTAAACTACATCCCACCCAGCTCCTTGACTTCAGAGCAACAAAGAGATTCAACAAACTTTCGTTTCCATTCTGCCTCCTTGTTCACGGGCCAGTGCTTTTCACCCCCTACTCCTTTGACTAAGCTGTCTCGATTGGCGCAGTATTCAGCAATTTCCCTCCACTTTCGGGCAATGTGAGGGGAAGGAAGTACCGATGGACTCTGCAACTCTCTCTCATTGGCAAACCCCATTGCACCAGATGCTGTAAATCAGCGACTTTGATTGCGAACTTCCTCCAAATATCATTTATCTGAGGCAGAGAGAAAGATCCTGAGTTATGGGAAAGAGATAAATGGACACTTCCCTCGGGTTAATTATGTAATTGCAATATGGTGCAGCATGTTTGGAAGAGGTTCACACTCCCCCCCACCCCCCTTTCTTTCTGAACACGCACTTACAAGAGCAGATAATGTTCGAAAAACCCTCAGTAGGTCATGCAGCATTAGTGGAGAGAGATCAAACTTACTGAAGGAATCACGAACCGTTATGAGGAAGAGCCTCTCCACAGGGGATGAAAATTCTGATTTCTCTGATGCTGAAATTATTGCGTTTCTCTTTGATTTACATTACAAACAGTCTAACGGGCATTGTTTGCCATCTACCAAAACTACACACGTTTGGACTGTTGGAAGAAATCAGAGCAGCCAGAGGAACCCCGCACGGGAGAGAGAGAACCGAAATGTCCGAAGGTTACTAAGTCAATGACCCAAGTCTGGAATCGTACGCGGGTTTCAGGCACTGTGTTTATTACCAACTCAGTCCTCCCAATATGCAAGCGCCCAAAAGGGAATGTCGTTGAATACGGTCTCACACGGTGACAGGTGGAGGTACTACCCTGAACCTCAATTCAGAAATAAGCCAGTCATCGGATGTATCTCTTCTCTTCAATAGCAATCGTGTAACAATCCGAACTCCTTTTTAAATCACTTCATCCATAGCCTTGTATGCCTTGGTATCACAGATTCACATCTGAATTCTTCTGAAACACCCACTTTCTGAAAGGGCTTTTCCACGCATTCACTCGAATCTTTCCACCTTTTGCCTTAAATCTGTTCCAGCTTCTCCCCGGTGATCGATTGCTCCATCAATTTGAAAAGTTTATTTCAGTCTATCCATTCAATATCCCTCTTTAGTTTGCAAATCTCAATCATGTCTCCCCCATCTCTTCTGCTCTAAGAAGAACAATTCCAATATGTCTAATTTCTCTTCTTAACTGAAACTCTTCAGCTCAGACTTTTTCCTGGTAAATCAGTCCAGAATCGTTTCCAAAGCTATCGCATCCCTGCCATAATATGAATCGCAGAACTGCACACAATTCCCAAGCTAGAGCCAAATGAACAAATGAAGCAAATGACATGAAAATCCACAGACGTCAGTCTTTTCCAGTAATCTTTGTTTTCTTTTTAATGCCTTCCTATACCCTTTTCCTGAGCATGCTGCTCCAATCATCTCTTGTGCATAAAAGCTGCTGCAGGGGGGATTGTCCCCACAATTACTGCATCGAAATGAATGGACTGGTTTGAAGTTCCCAATGGTGAGATTGGGGCAGGTTTAATCAGCAAAAGTGACCGTGTTAGAACAGAATGAATGGTGTCACTGGGAAAGTGAATGCAATGAAATCGGAGGTGGAACTTAAAGGAGGGTAAGTGATTGCGGGAGGGAGCGAAATTTCCAAGAATGGGTGGTTTCGAATCCTGACATATGACTCGCAGAGATGTGTGAGAGCGACTATAAAAAAGCTCATTATCTGGGAGAATGTTTTCTTGTACAATTAACTAATTCCTTTGCCGTTTTTCTTTAACATGTATCACAAGTAGTGAGTGGTATTCAAACGAGTTTACTCCGGCCACAACGCAAAATAGTGACCGTTATACCTTCACCGGGCCACGCAATGAAGCAGGTTTGAAAACAGCATAAGTACAGTTGCAGAGGATACGCTCGGAAGAGCAGCAGATACATAACAGGAATGTTGTCGAGCAGTGGACTGAGATGTAGGAATGCAGAATTGGCTGATTCTTTCATTAAGCTGCTCGCAGAGGCTGTGGAAATTCCATAATTAAGTATTGTATGTTGAAAGCTGAACTTAATACATTTCTGCATGACATCAAAGGCTAAGAGGATAAAGCAGACTATTGTTGAAATGTCTGCTTCAATAGCAATGTGATTTCACATCGGTTGCTTCATCCACTTTTCCACTCAAGTAAGTAGCCATTGCTACAGACAATTACATCGTCCGAATTCACAGGAGCAGAACCAGAGAAATTCAGTGACAAACAACCACGAAGATCCAACTGGAAAGCGGGATGGGAATGAGCGTGCGGGGCTACTCTATATGTCCATTGATGCTATTCGTGAGCGCATAGTCTTT
Organism: Chiloscyllium punctatum; assembly: GCF_047496795.1. Taxonomy (NCBI): domain Eukaryota; kingdom Metazoa; phylum Chordata; class Chondrichthyes; order Orectolobiformes; family Hemiscylliidae; genus Chiloscyllium; species Chiloscyllium punctatum. The sequence continues at coordinate 8,974 of NW_027309956.1, forward strand.
CTTTGAGGGTATAAGGGAGGAAGGGCACTTTTGTTTTTGTTTACTATATTATGAAAATTCAGCAGCAATATTAACACAAACTGCGGAGTGGTTCAATGGATGTGTGCTGGTGCCATAAACGAGAGTTTGGTGCATTGAAAGGTTCTCTGAAATTTTCCTGAACAAAGTGGTATTTTGTGTTTTTGACGGTAAAAGCTGTTTTTTTTCTTACATCGTCTCCACATTAGCCTCCTGCTCGCAGTGAACATTCCAATCTGCATAAATAGTTATCACCCTGACACAGCCTGTTCTCCCTTCCTCTGGGATAAGCTGAACAGATAATTTCATTCCCTAAAATGGAGGAATTGAGCAGGGAGTTGGTAGTGTTGTGGCAAAATATTGCTTTAGCAATCCTTGGGGACTGGCACATGGCAGCTGTTCATCATGGATAGAGTGACAGAGATGTGACAGAAACAGTCCATTCAATCAACTTCGTCCGTGCTACCCACATATTCCAACCCAATCTAGTCCCACCTGCCAGCACAAGGCCCATATCCCTCGAAACCCTTCCTCTTCATATACACATACAGATGCCTTTTAAATGTTGCTTTTGTACTAGCCTCCACCACTCCTCCGGCAGTTCACTCCACACACATACTTCTCACTCTGTGAAAGAGTTATTCCTTTGGTCTCTTTTTTAAGATCATCTCCGACACCTAAAGCTATGCCGTCTAATTCTGGATTCCCCCAGCCCAGGGAAAATACTTTGTCCATTTATCCGAGACATGCCTCTCATGATTTTATAAATCTCGATAAGGCCACCCCTTAGTCTCCAACTCGTTAGTTCCAAGGAGCTATGAACCTGCACTCCAAGGTCTCTGTGTTCAGCAAACCCTCTCTGGGACCTGATCATTAAGTGAATCATTCCTGCTGAGATTTGCTTTCCCAAAATACAGCACCTCGCCTTTATCTGAATTAAAATCCATCCACCACATCTCAGCCAATTGGCCGAATTGATCGAGATCCCGCTGTAATCAGGGGTGACCTTGCTCCCTGTCCACTACATCCCCAATTTTGGTGTCTTCTTCAAACTTACTAACTATATTTCTTGTGAACACATTCAAAGAATTAACGTGAATCATGAATGGTAGTGGACCCAGCACTGACCCTTGTAGCACATTACTGGTAACAATCCTCCAGTCTAAAACACTACCCTACATCATCACCCTCTGTCTTCTACATTTGTGCTAGTTCTGTATCCAACAAGTAAGACCTCCCTGCACTCTATGAGGTCTAACCTTGCTAACCATTCTCCAATGGAGAACCTTGTCGAACGCCTTACCCTCTGTCTTTGTTACTTCTTCACAAAACTCAATCAAGTTTATGCGACATGATTTCCAATGCACAAAGCCATGTGGACTATCGCTAATCATTCATTGCCTTTCCAAATACATGTACTTACTGTCCCTCCGGATTCCTTCCAGCAACTTGCCCACCACTGCCGTCAGGCTCACTGGTCTACAGTTGCTAGCTTGTCCTTACCATCTTTCTGAAACAGTGGCACCATGTTAGCCAACCTCCAACCTACTTGCACCTTACCTGTGACTATCAATGATACAAATCTGTTAGAAAGAGGCCCAGAAATGACTTGTTAGCTTCCGACAGAGTTCTAGGGTACACCTGATCACGGCCTGGGGATTTATCTACTTCTATCCGTTTCAGGACATAAAGCACTTCTTCCTCTGTAGTATGGATATTTTTCAAGGTGTCACCATCTATTTCCCTGCATTCCATTTCTTCCATATTCTTTACCGCAGTAAATACTAACGCAAAATTCTCGTTTGGTATCGCCCAATCTCTTGTGGCTCCAGACAAAGGCCGTGCTGCTGCTTTTTGAGTGGCCCTATTGTCTCTCTGGATACGCTTTTGTCCTTAATATATTTATAGAAACCCATTGTCTTTCCTTAGTTACCCTTTGTCCTTCATTTATTTGTAACAAAAACCCTTTGGATTCTCCTTAACACTATTTGACAAAGCTATTTCATGTCCCCTTTCTGCGCTCTCGATTTCCCACTAAAGTATACTCCTACTGCCTTTGTACTCTTCCACGGATTCATTCGATCTATCCTGTCTATGCCTGACATATATTTTCTTCTTTGTCATAACAACATCCTCAATACATTTATTAATCTAAAATTCCCTCTACCTACTAGTCTTTCTTTTCCTTACATGAATATCCTTCTCTGGAGTCTCGTTGTCTCATATCTGAACTCGTCCCTTCTCCAGCCAAATTCTTTACCTGTGAATACGTGCCGCAAACCAGCTTTTGTAATTTCTTGCCTGAAGATGTCAAAAGTGGTCTGTCTCCAATTTCGAACTTCAAACTTAAGATCTGGTTCATATTTTTGCGTCACTATATTAAAATGAATAGATTTATGGTCTCTGGCCACAACGTGCTCCCCAACTGACACCTCAGTCAGCTGTCCTGCATAATTTCCCAAGAGTATGTCACGTTTTGCACCTTCTCTATCAACAAAGTTACTCTAAAACTCTTTTTTGTACAGAAAAGCCCTATCGATCTTAACCATTAACACTATGGCAGTAGTAGTCTCTGTTTGGAAATTTAAAATCCTCTATCATAACTACCCTACTATTTTAGTGGATCCTCTGCTCCACGCTTCAACCGATGCGCCGCCACCTGCACTCCCTGCAGCCAGCCCTGCCCCAGCAAGGAACCGGCTGACCCCGCATGGACTCCGGACTACATTCAAACCAACACAATTTGGACCCAAATAGTACAAACTGTACCTGCAACAAATCCGAAGCCGCCAACAACAGACCTCCCTCCGGATCCTCCGCTCCACGCTTCAAGCCATGTACCACCTTGCAGTTAGCCCTGCCTCAGCTCAGGACAACACTCTCCCAGACCTGCAAAGGACCATTGCTGTTCTTCATTCTCAGAAGGATTCATACACTGAACAAACGTTTTTTATCCCTATCCATATCGAACGTCAAAGAAAGTAAGTCCAAAAAACTTCCATATACTCACCCCCACACTCCGAATTCCTCGACCATTCCAGAACCTTCTCGCCACCTCCGGAACCGCTCGGGCGCCATTGCCCAAGAGGACACTGCAGCCACCACCGCTGCGGCAAACAGAGACATCACTTCTGCCCCTACCGTGGTATGGACAACAGCCACCACTGAACATACAGCCTCTGCGATCGCCGCCCAGACAACCGCCTCCACGATTGACAGGAAGACTATCGCCGACAGATACGCGGCCGCTGCGGGATCCACTGCCCCAGGGCACAGCGCCGTTTCTGCCCAGCGAGCCACTTCCGCCCCTAGAGTGGCCGTCACAGCAGCCACTTCTGCCCCCAGTGACGTCACTCACCTGCTCAAGGACCACGCCGCCCCCACGTCAAACCACGCCCCCACGTCGATTTTCGCCCCCATGTCGATCTCCGCCCCCCAGACCGACACCATCCTCACGACTAACTCCGCCCCCACTCCCAGCTCCAGCCCCACACCAGGTCCTAGCTCCCAGCCCTGCCTTCTTTTCACCATCCTTCCAGACATTCCCATCTCTAAGGATGAACGATCAGTCCTCAGCAGAGGCCTCACCTTCATCCTCCTATGCTCCTGGATCAATGAGTTCGACACGCGGCTAGATATTGAGCATTTCTTCCGCCGCCTTCGCCTCCGCACCTATTTCATTCACAAGTACTCTCGCCCACCCTCTGACGACCCCCTCTTCCACCTCCAACACACCCCATCCACCTGGACACCTTGTGCTGGCCTTGATCTCTTCATATCCAACTGCCGCTGTGACATTGACTCCCTCAACCTGTCCACCTGTCTCACCCACTCCAACCACTTATCTTCACAACACACAGCCCTCCACTCCCTCCGCTCCAACCCCAACCTCACCATCAACCAGCAGACAAGGGACGCACAGTGGTAGCTTGGTGCACCGATATTTACACCACTGAAGCTAGACACCAACTCGCAGACACCTCCTCCTACTTCCCCCTTGACCATAACCCTACCTCACACCACCAAACCATCATCTCCCAGATCATCCATAGCCTCATCACCTCATGAGATGTCCCATCCACTGCCTCCAACTTCATAATCCCACAACCCCGCAACGCCCCTATCTACGTCCTACCCAAAATCCGCAAACCCGACTGCCCCGGCCGACCCATTGTCTCAGCCTGCTCCTGCCCCACTGAACTCATCTCTGCATACCTGGACACTGTCCTGTCCACCTTAGTCGAAGAACTGCCCACCTACATTCGGGACACAACCCACGCCCTCCACCTCCTCCATGATTTTCTCTTCGCCAGCTCCCAACGTCTTATATTCACGATAGACAGCCAGTCCCTATACACTTCCACCCCCATCACAAAGGCCTCCAAGCCCTCCGTTTCTTCCTCTCCCGCCGACCACGCCAGTGCCCTTCCACTGACACCCTCCTTCGACTGACTGAACTGGTCCTCACACTTAACAACTTCTCTTTCCAATCCTCCCACTTCATTCAAACCAAAGGAATAGCCATGGGCACCCGCATGGGCCCCAGCTATGCCTGCATCTTCGTCGGACATGTGGAACAGTCCATCTTCCGCAGCTATACTGGCACCACCCCCACCTTTCCTCCGCTACATCGATGATTGTATTGGCGCTACCTCGTGCTCCAGAACGAGGTTGAACAATTCATCCACTTTAATAACACCTTCCACACCGATCTCAAATTTACCTGGACCGTCTCAGATTCCTCCCTCCCCTTCCTAGACCTCTCCATTTCTATCTCGAGCGACCGACTCAACACAGACATTTACTACAAACCGATCGACTCCCACAACTACCTAGATTACACCTCCTCCCACCCTGCCCCCTGTAAAAACTCCATCCCATATTCCCAATTCCTGCACTGCATCTGATCCCAGGAGGACCAATTCCACTACTAAACAGCTCAAATGACCTCCTTGTTCAAAGACGGCAATTTCCCCTCCGACGTGGTGGACGACACTATCCACCGCATCTCTTCCACTTCTTGCACCTCCGGTCTTGAAACCCGCCCCTCGAATTCTCACCAGGACAGAACCCCATTGGTCCTCACTTTCCACTCCACCAAGCTCAGCATACATCGTATCATCCTCCATCATTTCCGCCACCTCCAGACAGACCCACCCACCAGGGATGTATTTCCCTCTCCACCCCTATCAGCATTCAGGAGAGAACACTCCCTCCGCGACTCCCTCGTCAGGTCCACAACCCTCACCAACCCATCCTTCACAGCAGTCATCTTCCCATGCAACTGCAAGAAGTGCAAAACCTTCGCCCACACCTCCCCCTCATTTCTCTCCAAGGCCCCATGAATCGTTCTATATCCATCACAAATTCACCTGCACGTCCACACACATCATTTACTGTATCCGCTGCAACCGATGTGGTTTCCTCTACATTGGGAAGACAGGTCGCCTACTTGTGGTACATTTCAGGGAACACCTCTGGGCCACATGCACCAACCAACCCAACCACCTCGTGGCTGAACACTTTTACTCCCCTCCCACTCTGCCAATGACATGCAGGTCCTTGGCCTCCTCCATCGCCAGACCGTGGCCACATGACGCCTGTAGGAAGAGCGCCTCATCTTCTGCCTAGGAAACCTCCAACCACACGGGTTGAATGTAGATTTCTCCATCTTCCTCATTTCCCCTCCCCCCGCCTTATCTCAGTCCCAACCCTCGGATTCAGCACCACCCTCTTGTCCTGCAATCTTCTTCCCGACCTCTCCGCCCCCACCCCCTCTCCGCCCTATCACCCTCACCCTCACCTCCTTCCACCTTTCGTATTCCCAGAGCCCCTTCCCCAAATTCCCTCCCCCTACCTTTTGTTTCAGCCCGCGTGGCACACCAGCCTCATTCCTGAAGAAGGGCTTATGCTCAAAACGTTGATTCTCCTGATCGCCTGATGCTGCCTGGCCTGCTGTGTTTTTTTCCAGTACCACGATTTTCTACCTTAGTATTCTCACAGGTGACTGAATTCTCCTTACATACTTATTTCTCAATTTACCTCGAACTATTAGGGGGTCTATATTGCAAACTCAATAAAGTGACAATCCCTTTTATTTCTCAGTTTTGCAAAAATAACTTCCCTGGATGTCTTTCAAGGAATATCCTCCCTCAGCACAGCAATGCTATCTCTTATCAGAAATGCCACTCCCCTCCTCTCTTGACCTCCTTTCTAACTTCAGAACACTTGTATTCTGGAACATTAAGCTGCCTGTTCTGTCAACCCCTGACTCACGTTTCAGCAATTGTTCTTTTATCCCAGTTCCTAACCATGCGCTGAGTTCTTCTGACGTCCCTGTTCGGGCCCTTTAATTGAAATTAATTCGGTTTTAGTTGTTAGTCCTACCTTGTTCTCTGCTTGTCTCTGCCTCCCCTGACAGATTGACTGGCTCCTTTTATCAACTGTACCAGTCTTAGATTGATCTCTTTCCTCACTGTCCCTTTGGGTCCCTCCCAAAACTTAAAAATTTAAATGTTCGCCCGCACGTATAGAAATAGTCCCTGACAGTATATAAGACCACTTAAAATTCAGTTGCACTCCAGCTTTCTTTTACGTTTCACCTCTACCCCAGAACAGAATCCAATGATCCAAAATGTGAATACTTCTCCCATACACTATCCCCTCAGTCATGCATTTATCTGCCCTATCCTGCTATTCCTACCCTCACCAGCTCACAGCACTGGGAATAATCCGAATATTACTACCAACAAGGACATCCTTTTTAAATTCCTGCCTACCTCTCTATATTCTCCCTTCAGAATCTTATCCGTTTGACCTCCTTTGTACTTCCAATGTATACAATGACCTCCAGCTGTTTCCGCTCCACTTTGAGAACATGCTGCACCCTCTCTGAGACAGATTTGATCGTGGCACAAGGGGGTCAACACACCATTCTGTTTTTTCGTTGCTGGCCGCAGAAACGTATGCCTGTGCCTTGGAGTAGTTCAACCCCCAACACATTCAATCCCTTGGAATCAGACGTACCCCTCATGACGTTAGAGCCATTCTCGATCCCAGAAATTTGTCTGTTCCTGCTACATTCCCCTGAGAATCTATCACCCCCGACAATTTCCAAAACAGCATATTTGCTTGGAATGTGGAGAGCCACATTAGACTCCTGCATTTCCTGCTTATCTCTCTTACCTTTCCTGGAGTTATTCCGTTTCTGTGATGCAATCTGAGACTTTCCTCTTTTCCTATAACGGCCCTGCATCACACCCCATGACTCTTATTGCCTCTAACTGTCACTCCAACCTTCAATTCGCTCTGGGAGGATCCGCAACAAACGGCATTTATTGCTGATAAAGTTCTGAGTAAATGCAAACACTCGCGACACTCCCACATCCGACAAGAAGAACTTGTCACTCTACTAAGGGCTATTTTTGCTTCTTCCAAGCTGAATACGCAGAAAAGAAAACCGTCTTATTCCTCGACAAACACTGCTCCAGGCTAACTTAATACTCATTCGTCATATTTTTAAGTTTAATTAAGAGACATATTCGAATAACTGATATAATGAAGAAGGCAATCAGCCTATTCACTACTGCAGTCTTGCAGCAAGACCCCACGGCCAAACTTAAAACTATTCACGTTTCTCTGTCTGTGTTGTGACCGTTCCCAGACAGGTTCCTCTAAGATCAGTTCTGAATTTCACAACTGGACTCCGATGTCCAGTGACAGGTGGATTCAACAGCAAAAGCAGTAGCGGCACAGGTTCACTGCTATGTCTGTTTATAGAGTAGCTCTCTCTCTCTCTGTCTGTCTCTCTTTCTCTCCCTCTCTGTCTCCTGCACAGATGATTTGCTGTCTTTATTTGTTTCTCTCACTTTTAAAGTGCTGTTGTTTAGACCATTTTTCCTCCAAAGTTCCAAATTAATACAAAACATGTAAAACAATAATTACTGCACCTATAATTCAAGGAAATTGCTTCCAACATCTAAAATTCCTCAAAAGAAATGCAACCTGTTACAGCCAGACATTTTACCATCCTCGATATTTGATTAAAATCTGTAAGATGAATCCTGGGAACTATATACCTGTAGGTCTGAAATCTGCAATGCGTAAGTTGTTGGAGGTGCTTCTGAAATATCGAACTTGCATGCATTTGGAGAGGCAAGAATTGATTAGGAATAGACAACATAGTTTAGTGCGAAGAAAATTGTGTCTCACGAACGTGATATTTTGCATGAAATAAACATAGAAACATAGAACATAGAAAAATACAGCGCAGTACAGGCCCTTCGGCCCTCGATATTGCGCCGACCGAAGCCTACCTAACCTACACTAGCCCAATAACCTCCATATGCTTATCCAATGCCCGCTTGAATAACCATAAAGAGGGAGAGTCCACCACTGATACTGGCAGGGCATTCCATGAACTCACAACCCGCTGAGTAAAGAATCTACCCCTAACATCTGTCCTGTACCAACCTCCCCTTAATTTAAAGCTGTGTCCCCTCGTAACAGCTGACTCCATACGCGGAAAAAGGTTCTCACTGTCAACCCTATCTCAACCCCTAATCATCTTGTACACCTTGTAAAGAACATTGATGGGAGCAGAGTAGGAGGCGTTGTTTATTTGGACTTTCGAAAAGCCTTTAACAAATTTGGGTGACAAAGTAGTAACGTTGGGTCACATGGGATTCGGAGGGAGCTTGCCAGTTGGATGAAAAATGGTTTTTTTTTGGTAAAAGAGGATATTGATGCAGTATTGTTTTTTCAGACCCGAGGACTCTGACGGGTAATGTTCCATTGGTATCAATGCTAGTCCACTTTTGTGTATCATTTATAACTGTTTCGGATGAGAAGATAGAAGGCATGGTTAGTAAGTCTGCAGATAACATCAAAGTATTGGGCAATGCAGACCATAAAGAACCTTAACATACATGACAAAGAGGTCTTAATCAATTTGGCCAATGTGCTGCTGAATCGCAGGTGGAGTATAACGTGGATAAATGTAAGATATTCCGTTTTGATAACCGGGCGTATACAATTGATAGTAGGACCCCTGTATTGTTGATGAACAGAGAAATCGAGTGGTTCACATAGACAATTCTTCGAACTTGCATCACACGTAGACAGAGTGGTTAAGAAGGCGACTAGCACGCTTGACTTCTCTGCGTCGACCATTGATGTTTGGAGTTGGTGCATCATGCTTAGGCTATACATGACATTGTTGTGGCCCCTTCTGGGTTAATGCGTGCACTTAAGGTTTCCCTATCATCGGAAAAATAATTTTAAACTGCAGATGGTTCAGAAAAGATTTAACAAGTCGTTCCATGCAATGGAAAGTTTGAGAAACAAAAGTGGGTTGGAAAAGCAGGTACATTTTTTCCACTGGTTATGGGGTAACCGTTTGGAGTTTCATATAATCAAGAGGGACATTGATAAGCTGCATGCCAAGGTTCTTTTCTCTGGTGTGAGGGAGTCCAAAACTAGAGGATATCTACTTCAAGATGACAGGACAATGACTTTAAAAGGACATAAGGGACAACTTTTGTAAAACAGAGTAGTTTCATGACTAGAACGAACCAGAGAATGTTGTGAACGCTGGTACACGTATAACATTTAAAAGTCATTTAGATAACTTCGTGAATAAGAACGTTTAGAAGAGATATGGGGCAAGTACTGAAGGGGGTGGGGCTGCGTTAAGTTTTGGAACATGGTTGTCATAGACTGGTTGGACTGAAGGAACTGTTTTTTTGTTGTGTGACGATAACTTGATAACATTTTGACACGGTGGTAGGCAGTCAAAAGACAGGTTAGTCTCTCCACTTGTTCACTTTGTCATTCTTTCCAGGATTGGGGCATGGCGAGAGGGAATGTTGTTGTTGACAGATGAAGATACAGAGTGTGTTTTGTATGGAGTGGGTAAGTAATGGCGGAACCATAGAGTAGTCAGTTTAGGGGTGTGAAGGTACACAGGGGAGGGCAATTAGGTTGGAGTCATTGACGAGGGAGACGCTAAATTTGGAATACTGAAAATATTGAACAGGTGGGCATATGCAAAACTGGAGGAGAGGACAGATTTAGGATTGAAAGACTCAAAGAAGGAAGGAAAGGAAAAGGTAGAAATGGAAAGAGCAAAATATAAGAAGAAGAATGAAAGCAAGAGAGTGAGGGGAAGGCACAAAGGAAGAAAGAACAGTTCAGAGAGGAAATAAATACAAAAGTGGTGGTTGTCAGTAAGGGAGAGAAAGACAAGGAAAAATAGTGTTTGAGAGGGATTGAGAGACAATGATAGGTAGAAAGTGGAGTCTGTCAGTAAGGGAGAGAAAGAGGAAGAGACAGAGAGAAAAACGATGAAATATCACACAGGTACAAACGGGGCTTAAAGAAACACATGACAAGTTTAAAGGGTCAATACTCAATTTTCCAGTTGGTCCAAGCTCACTCGTTGGTCTCTCACATTCTGTCTGTTGCATTAGGGACAGACTGTTCTCCAAGGCAAGGCTTTACGAACGGCTAGTTCAGGGAGGGGGTGAGGTTAAAGGATCAAAACTGGGAGTGAAATTCAAACACTACCCAGAAACGCGCACACAGAGACAGAGAGAAACTTCGACCGCTCAGATCACTTGGTAAAATGGGCAAGGGCTGCCAGAATACGATTGGAATACCGTGAGATCCGTCACTCAAATAGCCCCTCTCTACTCAACTCTCAACTCATCCAATTAGATTCCTGCTGCCTCTACCTGGGGCAAAGCTAGCCCTGGAATGCAACAGAGCCGGTGACATCTCTGTTGGTTACGAGGTGGGAGGGAGGGAGGGAGGATGTTGAGAGAAAGCAGCAGCGAAATATTTTAGTTGAGGTTACCTCTGTCTACTTCGGCTCACCATTTTGCTGTCATTGAAACAATGTCACAGTTAATTTCAAGTTGAGCAAATTTCGTTTGTCTTTGTACTTTCCTATTGAACAATGTAAAAGTTTGAAATTATGATTGCCAGGAATTAAACCCAGGTCACCTGTTCAGAAGGCAGTTCTGCTCACTACAATCCTACCATCTTTGTACTGTATCCTGTACACAAAACCACCCCTAAACGTACTTAAAAATGCCTTTCTTGTGACAAATTTAATAGAATTAATGTAGATGCACCGCTGGTGATATCATGTCAGGATGATAATAAATTATATAAATCTTAGTTATTAAGGAGCATCTTAAATATGAGAGGGAGCTGGGTCATTGGCATGATTCGGGGGTGGAGTCCAGGATTCACTCTAATTTTACTCCGCTAATGAATCAGCTGGTTCATTGAAAGAGCTAATAAAGAAATGGAATGATGTCAGTGAACTGAATGTAAACATAGTAAATTATCATTGGAAATAAATTTGCAATCAAGAGATACAGAATATACACAGGGTAGTGTTCGTACTTTATAATTGAAACCTAATTCAGTCAACTTTTGCACAGGTACATGAATCAGAGAATTCCAGGATGAACAGTAGACAGAAGCCTGTCGTTGCAGTTCACATTATGCCTGCAGTGAACGAAGATCTCCAGCTTTTTTTTTTATCCACTTCACTCACTGAGAACTGTTTGCTTGGGATGAATGTATATTTTGTTTATGCCTAATTCCCCTTTCGGTTTTGCTTTGTTGTTCGGATTTCTAACTCTTGTTCAATGCTAACAGCACTATAAGCTGCTTTACAACTCCAGACTTTCTATTTTATTTTGTTCCTCAGATGGAACAAATCATTCCTTCTCCATTAGTAAGGATAGAGATATCATGTTGATATACGTCCTTCTCGTTTCAGTCCATTCCTCATGGTGAAACCTCATTCCATTATCGGCTGCATCTCATGTTATTTTACTTACTTGGATATTTTCATTAATTGAATTACTTTTATAAGTGGACATTTCACGCCATACTTTATCTGGTCCCTGAATTTCTTCTGTGTCACCACATAAATAAATGCATTTGTACAGCAACTAAAGTGCCGCAGCATATAGGCAGTTTTTACAAAGATATCCGAAGCATTATAATCCAAGGAATAAACGGCATTAAAAAAGTTTAAAACATACAGCAACCAGAAAAGTATGAAACTTGCAGATATGGCAAAAAGTAAAACTACAGAATTGCGTCTCCTCTCTACCTCTGGGTCAGTCTCTTTTTTACTTTGATTCATTAGTCCCTTACGTAACTTCATGGCCTCGAAGATATGCCTAATAGTCAGAACGTTGACAAAAACAATAAAAGTGAATGGCAACAGTGGTGTTAAAAATGACTCAAAATATCTAAAACTTTCCCACCGCAGGTCAGTCTGATAACTGTAAGTCGAGTAACAGTACATTGGAACACTGTTGATGATCTTTCCAGGTCTAAATTGAAAGTAGTTGGGAATGTTCTTTAAAGTAAAGGAAATGCAAATTGTTGTGAGAACCCTCCTAGCAGTTTTTTTTGTGCAATACTGAGATTTCATCTGATGAAAACAAATGGCTACAAATCGATCAAAAGAAAAAGCAACAGTGAACCAAACAGAGCAGTCAACAGTCACGCGGCTCAGGACAGTGAGAACAGCACAAACCGGAGTGATATGCAGGAAACACTGTGGATAATAATAATACCGAAATCGCCGAAGGATCATGTAAAAAATAATGAACAGTAGATCAGATGCTGCCATCGCCACTAGATAGCACGTGCTGCATGCAGTAATACCGCATTTGCCCCGAACTAAGATTATAATCACCACGAGACTAACTGTAGGAGAGAGAAAGGAGAAAAGAGACTTGATGTTAGTGAACAAAAATTCTCTGTGCCTGAGCCCCGACTGTAAATAATGGCACAAAGATAATACTTGTTCCAAATTATATAAACTTTAAATAATCTGAACCATTGCAACACAATCTATCTCAATGACCTATTTGCACTTTTAAAAGACTGAGGGGCGAGTATGAGCAGCAGATTGCTCACTGAAACACACAAATTGCTCCATCTTCGTCGGAGTAGGATCGTTAACGTTTGATTTCACCTTCTTTATCGGTTACTTCGATTGGCTGGAGTTCGCCATATGCCACAGCATACGCAAGAAGACTCCTGGGATCAATAAAATACAAAGTGGGAGACATCGACTATGGGCATTAATAAAAAAAAACTGTATTCATTTTTGGAGTCACCACAGCTCTGACTGCCTCTAGAATTGTACATCACACTGAATGAATGATAGTACAGTGCAAGGAATCACACCACAGAAGCTAAGAATGACTTCCCACCAACATTTGGATAAATTAATGATCAGAAATTGTGTCCATTGCTCGTGCAAACGACCGAACCTCATGTCAATCTGAAACATGAAGGTATGCAGCCGAGAATCTATTCTCCATACCCAACATAATCCAAAAAAACTTCAAAATTTAATACGGGATACCCACAGAAACTGCCCAAGACTCGACACCAAAAGGCCCACCCCCCAAAAAACTGAATCATTGGAGCATTGATCATTGCAAACTTTCAGTTTAGAAATCAAGCATCTCATCTGGGATAAAACAAATCTTCCTCCCAGATGTTCAGGCTGACGCGACTAAGATCATCTCTGAGACCATGTCCTCGTGAACAGACATCCTCTTCCCACATTTTGTGCTTTCTGCGCCTAGAAATCCCAATAATTTAACCAGCATTCTCCGTGGAGTCTATCAGAGTTGTACTATAATTTGGCACAGACTAATAAATAGTTAATGTTTGATATTCAAAGACAAACTAAAAATGCCAAACGAAGGACCATGAGAGCACATTGTCATTTAGGGAACACAAAAAGATAGTATAACAAAGGGCAGCATGTGAAACATCCTGTTTGAAAAAGTTGCTGGATCCTCTGTGGAAAAGCTGCTGTGACATCACTCTAGATCTCAGTACTTGTCCTATTAGACTCTGCACCACAGCACTATGCATATTTTGACAAATGGCAAAACTCACACGTCCTTTGGCAAACAAATAATTCAACAATACACATCATAATTTAAATCCTGTTCTCAACATCACTCACAATGACCTGGCTTCATAAATATCATGCACATCCACTGATTGAAAGCACATTAGATGGTCAAAACCGTCTGTGCCGACCCTTACCTATCACTCCATAACGACCTGCTGAACTCATCTTTGCCGGGTTGTATGTGGCCTCCCATTTACACCCAGCTGCCTGAGCCAGATCTACCAACACAAATCCGGTGCTCAGCCAGGTTCCATAAATCACAGTACAAACCCATTCCACACAGAAGAAACAAGAAATACTGCACGGGACGTGAGGAGTCTCCAAACTGAAAAAGTATTCACTTTAAACTCAGTAAGTGAGAACACTGATTTAACAAGGATATTGGTCTTGCCAAATGAAAATATTTTTAAAAAAATAATTATGAATCAGTGCGGATATTTATACATGTTCAGTTGTTACAAAACCTACCAGGAGCACCAGTAACTGCAAGGACCGTCTCAAAAACCTTTTCGAATCTTTCCCTAAGAAAATGCATTTTGTTCTTTGACAAGCAACCTCTCCGTTCCTGCAATCTGTCAGAATTGCAGAATTGGCTTGGAATTGCAGAAGACACTGCTCCAGAGACATTAATTTAAGTTGTGTTATATCCCCCAAGCGAAATTATGAATCCATCGTCAATTTGATTTTTTCTCTCCATAATTTGAAGGTATTCTGAGAACATATTTATTTTCATGATATGACACCATTGAGATTTAAATCCGCAATTGAAAATCCCAAACACCGGATGAATATCAACCTACTAGTTATCAAATGTAAATTGCAATTTGTTGGTAAACAACAATCTCGACATTATTTTTCAAACACTATTAATACCAACAAGATCTAAATATCTTTTGACATTCTTTTTAGTGGTAACCTTTATTTTGCAAAGGGGATTCAGTTATTGAATGCCTCATGTTGTGCAGCTTCTTGAGAGCTATTTTACTACACACAGTTTTCCACTGTTTTTATTGTTAATTCAGTTATATGATTCGTGTGGGAAATTCTATCTGTGAATGTCTATTCCAATATAGAACCTGAAGGTTCAATAGAACACCTTAAATTTCCCTGAGGTTTTTTTTCTCAAAATAAATTGAAAAAAAAATTCAGAACCGTACTTCAGAAGCATGGAAATATGGAATCATATAAGACAGAGATGACCCTCCGATCCATCGAGTTTTAGATTAGATTACATTACAGTCGGCCCAACAAGCCCACACTGACCCGACGAAGCACTACCCACCCATGTATTTACCCCTTACCTAACACTACGGGCAATTTAGCATGGCCAATTCACCTGCCCTGCACATCTTTGGACTGTGGGAGGAAACCGGAGCACCCAGAGGAAACTCACGCAGACACGGGGAGAAAGTGCAAACTCCGCACAGTCATTTGCCTGAGGCAGGAGTTGAACCCGGCTCTCTGGCGTTGCGAGGCAGCAGTGCTACCACTGTGCCACCGTGCCACCCACAACGTTGCAGTTTAACCTCAAAGTGCCACTCAAGTCTGACTTCCCAGCACTTAGTCCGTAGTTTTGAATGTATGGCATTTAAAAAGCGTGTCCAAGTTACCTCTTAAGGTTGTGATGCTTCCCGCCTCAACTACCTCTCTGGGAAAGGCGTGGCATGTCTCCACAATCATCTAGGTGAGACAATGTTTCCTCATGTCCCTCTAAAACTTTCGGTTTTCAGCTTAAAATTGTGCTATCCTGGTATTAGCTCCTTTACTCAGTGGACCAAATGTTTTTGGTCCATGTTGGCCATGCCACACAGATCCAAAATATCCCAGTCACCGTTCAAAATAAAACAAGACGAGCTTTTCCAGCCACTCTCTTCATAACTGAACTGCTACTGCCAAAACAACATTTTGGTGAATCACCTTCGCACGCTTTCTAATGCTATTGCGTTCTTCTTCTGCTGCAGTGACCAAAGCTTCAATTGATACGGCTCCTCTCGTCCACACAGCATCCGAATTGAGTTTCTTTTGTGAAGGCGTTATCACAAATGTGAAGTTGATTTTGTCTAGATGGAATTTATCTAGCACTTTGACAGGTGCTTCCTGATAGGCTGCTGAGAGAACGTAAGTCTCACAGGATCGAGAGACAGCTAGCCAATTAGTTTGATGCAAGAATAAAGTGGATGAGTAGCTGTTGGGCGAGGGTGGACAAATTGAAAAGCTAGAAACACAGTAATAGTCCAAGGGATTTATTTGGAATCATGAACTCGTGGAGCTCTGCTTCTTCATCAGGTAGTTGTAAAAGGACCAGCACTTTGAAAGCCACTGCTTCCACATTAACCTGATGGACTATAACCTCGTGTTTTGTCATTTCTAAAAGATGTGACAAAACAGAGAGTTGACGGAAAGTGTTGGTTTTCAGACTGGACACATGTGACACTTGGTGCGCCAAAGGATTTTTTGCTTGGTCGTCAAGTTATTCGTCATTTATGTAAATGAACTGGTGAAAATTCAGGAATTATGATTATTACATTTACATATGATGCCAAAATTGGTGCAAGAGTGGCCAGCGAAGAAGGTTTAGATTAGATTAAATTTCTTACAGTATGGAAACAGGACCTTCGGCCGAACAAGTCTACACCGACCCTTCATAGAGCAACCCACCCGGACCCATTACCCTACATTTACCCCTAACTCATGTACCTACCACTATGGGCAATTTAGCATGACCAATTCACCTACCCCGCACATCTTTTGAATTGTGGGAGGAAATCGGAGCACCTGGAGTAAACACACGCAGACACGGGGAGAATTTGCAAACTCCACAAAGACAGTCGCCAGAGATGGGAATTGAACACGGGTCCCTGCTACCATGAGGCAGCAGTTCTAACCACTGAGCCATACCTGACAAGAAGCGAGACCTTCGTCGACTGAATAAGTGCACTGAGGTGCAGCAAATGGAGTTTAATTTTTTTTAAAATCCAAAGCGTTGTATTGTGGTGGGACAAGGACAAAGAACAAAGAAAATGGACAGCCCAGGAATAGGCCCTACGGCCCGAGCGGATCCAAAACTAGTGTCTAAACCTGTCGCCAAATTCCTAAGCATCTCTGCTCCCCATGTACTCATGCATCTGTCCAGAAGCATCTTAAATGAATATAACGTGACTACCTCTACATCCTCTGCTGGCAACGCGTTCCAGATACCCTTCATCATCTGTGCAAAGAACTTGGCATATGAATCTAACTTAAACTTTTCACTTCTCACTTTGAACGTGTGAACTATCGTTATTGAATTCTTCACCTTGGGAAATGCTTATCTCGATCTGTCCTGTCCATACCCTCCATGATTTGGTAAATCTCAATCAGATCCCCCCTCAATCTCCTTTTTACTCATGCAAATAAACCTAACCTACTCAACCTCTCATCAAAGCTAGCACCTTCCATACCAGGCAACATCCTCAAAAGTTCAAGAACTGAGAAGAGCAACAGAGATGGCAGATGTATATACGTTGCTAAAGTAAAGTTTAGTTTGGGACTCTGATTATCTGAAAGAAGGGGAGATCCTTCAATACAAAAGAAAGCGTAGAACACACATGCGAATAGTTTATCACAGGTTAAAAAAAGGAAGCCCAAGAGGCGGAAAATAAGCGAAAGGCCTCAGGTGTTTTTGCTGCAGTGGAGTGAGACACAGACAATTACAGTGTCAGTGGTTTATAATGGACAGTTTTTTTTTTTCACTGCCAGAAATTCGGACTCATAAGGTCACCATTTTTGGTCGTTAAAGCAAGGTGAAGTTGAAAAATATCTGTTTACAAAAGGGCTAAGCCGGGGCATTAGGGAAAGTAATAAAGGAAACCCCAAGAAGAGCCGAGGACCTGCAGGAGAGTGCACAGCTTAGCGAGGGGCTGGATATGGAAGTAGGGCTTGATATCAACAAGACTTCTCCTTTGTGGGTAAAGTTACTCAGAAAGAACGGGTGAGAAAGACGAGACGTGATAATTTTGATAGATACAGAACGTAATCGATCTCTAATAGCAAGAGATGAACATATTTGCAGCCCTCTTTAGTTTTACATTAGTACTGCGACTTACCTTAGGCAGATATTCTTACTTTATAATCTGAAAAAAACTGGGTATTTCTCTTTTAACTTCTCAATTATTTGGTCTTCCTTTCGCTACTCCACAGCCAGGGCGTAACTCACACCTTAAATCTTGCTAACTCGATCCGAAAAAGCAACTGTACTTCTGGACATGACACTCTACTACCCAAGAGAGCAATGGGGTAGATGAACTGAAACATAACGTTCACCGATGTAAGGTCGAATTGGAGTATCAAATCTAGATTTGGCAATGTGCAGAGGGAGTTCCAGAAATGCTGTTTTTTTCTTGGAAACGATGTAGCAGCATCCAAATTGAGAATTACACCCCTTGTGGAGAAACCTCATGAAAACCAGAGAAATGAAGAGTTAAAAGCAAAATATCCAGACATTTTCGCAGACTGCATAGCAAGAGGATTTGACTAATATAACTCTCAGTAGGAAGGAAAAACTAAAGAGGACTGCAGATACGTTCGTCTCTTACTGGAGGTCTTCTCTTTAATCCTATTTGCTGTCTGAACCAATACCTGAAAAGCTGAGTTAGCAGAAGAATCCGAGAATTGGAGATCATCACGTGAATTTCGTGCAACCTCGGTGCCAGTATGCATAACTACTTTCTATGTCTTTCTCCTTAACCATGTTATTTCCTGCAGTTTCCAAACCTGGACATGAACAACTGCCACATGGATGCCGGTGAGTTGGAAACCTATGAGGACAACAAAGAGAAGAGACTCATTCAATGTTACTCAATCCCATAAGTCAGTGTTATAAACAGATAATCGTTGGCTCACCCCTGAGAGATCTCGCAGGAATGCATGACATTCTTCCTATCATGGTCTTAGGTTCTGGCCTCATGCTGAGTGCCTTAATGGTCGAACTTCACTTTCCGTGGTGAAGCCCAGCTGCACATTCTACTGCCAGTATCACTGCTCAAAGCAGGAGCTCTCTGTCTGTCTCTGTCGCTCTTTTGCTTTTGTTCAGATACGTTCCTGAGTGAAAACTGTCTCTGCTGCACTGGTGCCACAGACAAGTTTGGAGGTGCAGCCGAATAATGATGTAATTTTAAGAGTCAGGGTTCATTCTAAACCTGCACCAACAGAACTGTTCACAATCACTGAATGAGAATGGTAACTTCCTGGTGGGTCTGGCCTTGGCAACGTCCTGTCAAATGGAGTAAAACCAGAAGCAACTGATTCAGAAAGTTCTGCTGGAAATCTTAGGGAACTCTTGGTGAACGTTACACAAATCAAACGGAAAATGATCTTCTTATGTGACTGTGTAGGTTTACACAACGAACACGTCATTCTGCATAACAGAGGGGCAGGACTGTTAGGTTTCATTGTGGGAGAGAAGTGATCTGGGGGAATGGGGATGTCAAACAGTCCCAGAACAGAGACAGCTGATTTGTCCAGGAATTGCTGTCCCAAATTATGTTTCTTTAACTAAACCAGAAAGTCGTCTCCATCATTTTCCCAGTCTGCACATTTGTTTGGAATCTTTTCCATCTCTCACTTTGCCCAGTTCTGATGGGAGGACACTGAGTTGAACAATTAATTGTGTTTCAATCTACTCAGATACCAGGTGGCCAGAGACTAGAAGATATAGTACAGTTAGACAATTTGGTTCATTTAGTGTACTCAGTCATTCGATCATGGCTGATATGGTTATTAACCCTATTCTCCAGCTTTGTCCCAATAACACGTGCCTTCCTGGATTTAGGTCAAGTCTCTGTCCCAGCTGTTATCAAGCCTTCGCTACATATGCTGGCAGCTTGTCACACCATCCCTTCAGGTTAGAAATGCAAAGCAATCCCTGGTGGGTAACAAATCGATGAGGTTGGGATTCTGTGCTTTTGTGATTGTCATGTTCGCGGTACGCAGGAAAGTTGCCCCACCCAATATCGGGCAGAGACAGCAGTGCACTTTCATTATCTAGACAAGGCGTGTTGTTCCCACTTGCCGATAAATGCGATCAGAGTTCTTTTTTTAAATATAATGGTACTTTCATCACAGAATCATTCCTCTTCTAATACTTGAAACAGAGGTTAGATTAGGAAGGGCCTAAAGACAAGGAGGATCTGCTGCAGCCGTTACCACATTGAAACATAGAGATCGTTGCCCCTTTCACACGGGACGAGCCGTTCATGAGGAAGGGGTTTCTATGAGCTGTACCTCAGGGTTAGGCACGAAGTTGCTGATTGAAGCTGTAGTAGCCGCTTTCTGCTGGCAGCGGGGAATTGGAAACAGCATAGTCTGTTTGGTCTAACATAGAATCATTGATGAGTAGTTTTGCAATCCAATCTTGGACTGGATTTTCCGAGTCTAATGTCGGTACAACGTCACTGTAAGAAGTTAATCTGAAACAACTAAATCTCCGGACAGAGACGGGCTAGAAAATCACCCTTATAGCTGACAAGAGGATTCTGACCAGTTGAAAGGCAGACACGACCAGTAACAAGCATGCTGATTCCCCTAAAGCAAGGGAGTTCGCAGCGATCTGAAGGGCCATTGGACAACTGGAGCTGCCACTGATTTCAAAGTCTGTAACCAAATCTTTCGCTTTCGTCACCGAGGGTTTCAGAGACCTGAGGAGCTGCAAAAACCCAGACAGAAAGGAAACAACACAAACTTGAAGTTATCCAGCCCATTCGATGTGATTGCCTGAGGTCCATCAATCGTTTTACTGATACTGCGAGTACTCAATAAGGACTAGAGTTGAAAGATTGTGCAGTCCAATGATCTGTTAATGCTATGAAAAGGGCACAGAATCACTTCTATATGACTTCTTCATTAAATCCTCCCTGTTAGTCTTGCCCAAATTCTGAAATCTACATCTCATATTACATTTCCCCTCAGTTAATGCGAACAGCTTGTTTTTTTTTCCTAAATAACCTTACCTTATAAGCTGTCCAATCTCCCTTCAATACAATTTGCTTCATCGCATCATGCATCCCGCAGTCCTGGAGCCTCCCAGTAACCGAATGAGAATATCCCCTTTCAGGACCCTCCAATCTCTTACAATGTGTGGTGATCTCTGTCGTGTTTCACTCTTCGCCTGGAGGAGGGATATTGACCAAACGCCACGACAAAGCAATAGGTTTTAAGGATTATCCTTAACAAACAAAGGGTCATAAAACGTCGGAGTGGTTTGATGAGTAAATCCAAGAGTTTATGGCTTTGGAAACTGAAAGCATGTAAATGTGAAAATGGTGCAAGAGTTAAATTGGAAGTTCAGTGGAGATTGGATTTCAGGAGTGGGCAAATATTTTGCAACAAAAGCCAAAAGAATTGCTGATGATGGAAATCAGGAACACAAACAGGCATTGCTGGACAGACTCAGGGAATCTGGCGGCCTCTGTGGGAACATAGAACACAGAACATAGAACATAGAACATAGAACATAGAACATAGAACAAAGAACAATACAGCACAGCAGCAGCACAGAACAGGACCTTCGGCCCACGATGTTGTACCGAACTTCTAACCGAGATTAAGCACCCATCCATGTACCTATCCAAATGCCGCTTAAAAGTCGCCAATGATTCTGACTCTACCACTCCCACGGGCAGCGCATTCCATGCCCCCACCACTCTCTGGGTAAAGAACCCACCCCTGACATCTCCCCTATACCTTCCACCCTTCACCTTAAATTTATGTCCCCTTGTAACACTCTGTTGTACCCGGGGGAAAAGTTTCTGACTGTCTACTCTATCTATTCCTCTGATCATCTTATAAACCTCTATCAAGTCACCCCTCATCCTTCGCCGTTCCAACGAGAAAAGGCCGAGAAATCTCAACCTATCCTCGTACGACCAACTCTCCATTCCAGGCAACATCCTGGTAAATCTTCTGTGCACCCTCTCCAAAGCTTCCACATCTTTCCTAAAGTGAGGCGACCAGAACTGCACACAGTACTCCAACTGTGGCCTAACCAAAGTCCTGTACAGCTGCAACATCACTTCACGACTCTTGAATTCAATCCCTCTGCTAATGAACGATAATACTCCATAGGCCTTCTTACAAACTCTATCCACCTGAGTGGCAACCTTCAAAGATCTATGTACATAGACCCCAAGATCCCTCTGTTCCTCCACCTGACGAAGAACCCTACCATTAACCCTGTATTCTGCATTCTTATTTGTTCTTACAAAATGGACAACCTCACACTTGGCAGGGTTGAACTCCATCTGCCACTCCTCAGCCCAGCTCTGCATCATATCTAAGTCCCTCAACAGCCGACAACAGCCCTCCTCACTGTCCACAACTCCACCTATCTTCGTATCATCTGCAAATTTACTGACCCACCCTTCGACTCCCTCATCTAAGTCATTAATAAAAATTACAAACAGCAGAGGACCCAGAACTGATCCCTGCGGAACTCCACTTGTAACTGGGCTCCAGGCTGAATATTTACTATCTACCACCACTCTTTGCCTTCGACCGGTTAGCCAGTTTTCTATCCAATTGGCCCAATTTCCCTCTAGCCCATGCCTCCTGACTTTCCGCATAAGCCTACCATGGGGAACCTTATCAAATGCCTTACTAAAATCCATGTACACTACATCCACTGCTCTACCCTCATCCACATGCTTGGTCACCTCCTCGAAGAATTCAATAAGACTTGTAAGGCAAGACCTACCCTTCACAAATCCGTGCTGGCTGTCCCTAATCAAGCAGTGTCTTTCCAGATACTCGTAAATCCTAACCCTCAGTACCCTTTCCATTACTTTGCCTCCCACAGAAGTAAGACTAACTGGCCTGTAATTCCCGGGGTTATCCCTATTCCCTTTTTTGAACAGCGGCACAACATTCGCTACTCTCCAGTCCCCTGGTACCACCCCCGTTGCCAGTGAAGACGAGAAGATCATTGCCAACGGTACTGCAATTTCCTCTCTTGCTTCCCACATAATCCTAGGATATATCCCGTCAGGCCCGGGGGACTTGTCTATCCTCAAGTTGTTCAAAATGTCCAACACATCTTCCTTCCTAACAGGTATCTCTTCTAGCTTATCAGTCCATTTCACACTCTCCTCTTCAACAATACGGTCCCTCTCGTTCGCAAATACTGAAGAGATATACTTGTTCAAGACCCCTCCTATCTCTTCCGACTCAATACACAGTCTCCCACTACTGTCCTTGATCGGACCTACCCTCGTTCTCGTCATTCTCAGGTTTCTCACATACGCATAGAATGCCTTGGGGTTATCCTTGATCCTATCCGCCAAGGATTTTTCATGCCCTCTCTTAGCTCTCCTAATCCCTTTCTTCAGGTCCCTTCTGGCTATCCTGTATCCCTCCACTGCTCTGTCTGAACCCTGTTTCCTCAACCTTATGTAAGCCTCCTTCTTCCTCTTTACTAGACATTCAACCTCCCTCGTCAACCAAGGCTCCCTCACACGACCATTTCTTTCCTGCCTGATCGGTACATACATATCAAGGACACGTCGTATCTGCTCCTTGAAAAAGTTCCACATTTCACCACATCCTTCCCTGACAGCCTATGCTCCCAACGTATGCTCCTCAAATCCTGTCTTACAGCATCGTAATTTCCCTTCCCCCAATTGTAAAATCTTCCTTGTTGTGCGCACCTATCTCTCTCCATAACCAAGGTGAAAGTCACAGAATTGTGGTCACCATCACCAAAATGTTCACCCACTAACAAGCCCACCACTTGTCCCAGTTCATTACCGAGTACCAAATCCAATATGGCCTCCCCTCTGGTTGGACACTCTACATACTGCGTTAGAAAAGCTTCCTGGACACACTGCACAAACACCGCTCCATCCTATCTACTTGATCTAAAGAGCTTCCAATCAATATTTGGGAAGTTGAAGTCGCCCATGACTACGACCCTGTGGCTTCTGCACCTTTCCAAAATCTGTTTCCCAATCTGTTTCTCCACATCTCTGCTGCTATTGGGGGGCCTATAATAAACACCCAACAAGGTGACTTCACCTTTCCTATTTCTGACATCAGCCCATACTACCTCCAGAGGCAGATCCCCCTCAAACTTCCTTTCTGCAGCCGTTATACCATTTCTAATTAGCAATGCCACCCCCCTTCTTTTTTACCACCCTCCCTAATCTTACTGAAACATCTGTCACCAGGAACCTCCAATAGCCATTCCTGTCCCTCATCTATCCATGTTTCCGTGATGGCCACAACATCGTAGTCCCAGGTACCGATCCACGCCTTAGGTTCACCCACCTTATTTCTGATACTCCTTGCGTTGAAGTATGCGCACTTGAACCCATCTCTGTGTCCGCAAGTAGTCCCTGTCAGTGCTACCTTATCCACAGTCTCCCTACAGTCTTGGGCATCCTGACACACAGATAGCTTACTTGCTGGACTACAATTCCGGATCCCATCCCCCTGCCAAATTAGTTTAAACCCCCCCGAAGAGTGCTAGCAAACCTACCCCCCAGGATATTGGTGCCCTTCTGGTTCAGGTGCAACCCGTCCTGTTTATACAGGTACCACCATCCCCAGAATGCAGTCCAATTGTCCAAATATTGGAATCCCTCCCTCCTACACCATCCATGCAGCCACGTGTTCAACTGCACTCTCTCCCTATTCTTTGCCTCTCTGTCACGTGGCACCGGCAACAACCCAGAGATGACGACTCTGTCTGTCCTAGCTTTTAGCTTCCAGCCTAACTCCTTGAACTCTTGAATGACCTCCCCACCCCTCTTCCTACCTATGTCGTTGGTGCCAATGTGTACCACGACTTCTGGCTGCACACCCTCCCCCTTAAGGATTCTGAAGACACGGTCCAAGACGTCTCGGACCCTAGCACCCGGGAGGCAACAAACCATCCGAGAGTCTCGCCCCTGTCCACAGAACCGCCTGTCCGTCCCTCTAACTAGAGAATCCCCTATAACTAGCGCTCTCCTCTTCTCCCCCTTTCCCTTCTGAGTCTCAGAGCCACAGACCCCTTCACTGCAGCTTACACCTGCAAGGCTGTCCCCCCCAACAGTTTCCAAAGCTGTATACTTATTTTTTAGGGGAACGACCACAGGGGAACCCTGCACTGCCTGCTTCTTCCCCTTCCCACCTCTAACTGTTACCCAGCTACCTCTGTTCTCCGGCGTAACTATGTCCCTGTAGCTTCTATCGATCACCGTCTCAGCCTCATGCACCACTGGAATAATCCTCTCGAATAATCCTGGGCTCCAGGCTGCATATTTACTATCTACCACCACTCTCTGCCTTCGACCGGTTAGCCAGTTTTCTATCCAATTGGCCAAATTTCCCTCTAGCCCATGCCTCCTGACTTTCCGCATAAGCCTACCATGGGGAACCTTATCAAATGCCTTACTAAAATCCATGTACACTACATCCACTGCTCTACCCTCATCCACATGCTTGGTCACCTCATCGAAGAATTCAGTAAGACTTGTAAGGCAAGACCTACCCTTCACAAATCCGTGCTGGCTGTCACTAATCAAGCAGTGCCTTTCCAAATACTCGTAAATCCTACCCCTCAGTACCCTTTCCATTACTTTGCCTAACACAGAAGTAAGACTAACTGGCCTGTAATTCCCGGGGTTATCCCTATTCCCTTTTTTGAACAGGGGCACAACATTCGCTACTCTCCAGTCCCCTGGTACCACCCCCGTTGCCAGTGAAGACGAGAAGATCATTGCCAACGGTACTGCAATTTCCTCTCTTGCTTCCCACATAATCCTAGGATTCGTATTCATGTACTTATCCAAATGCTTTTAAAATGCTGTAATTGTATCAATATCAACCACTTTCTCTGCGGGCATATTCCATACATACACCAGCCTTCGCTTGAAAAGGGTTCCTCTTAAGGCCCTTTTAATTGTTTTTCCTTTCACGCTGAACCTTGTTCTCTAATGGTGGAGTCTGCCGACGCAGGAAAAACACCTTGTGTATTTCGTTATCCATGCACCACTGGAAGAGGGCGAGATGGATCAGCCACTTATCACTTCGGGTAAAGATTGCTGCAAATGCTGTAGTCTCAACTTTTGCTTGGACGGTTAGGCCCCTCCATTAGTAAAGGTCGGGATTTTAACGCGTTTCCTCCAGCATGTTGTTTCATTTGCTATCATCACTCATAACTGAATAAGGCAGAGCTGTAGAGTTTAGATCTCATTCATGGGATGTGCGTGCACTTAGATCTATCTCTGCTGCTTATGCTGCTCGCCATGCAGAAAATCCTGTTTGCTAGCTTTGCAATTTTAGCACCTTGTATTTAGATGTGCCTAGTGGTGTTCCTTGTATGCTGTCCTGTACTATCCATTAAGCGAAGTTGATATCATGGATTGATGGTGTTGTTTGATTTGGGAAATGCTCGCCCATGAGTTTAGAGATTGCGTTGGGGAGAGTTCTGCTGCTATACGTCATTGATGCGCTATTTTGAGTTCTTACATTTGTTAGATGTCTATCTCTTTTAACACATTGATGCTGACATTCAGTGCAATGGAATCTGTTGTCATCTTTAAGTCGATGCTTTGTCTTCACGAGGACTCTGCAGTGGATGATCTTACTGATAATGTCACGGACAGATGCAACTGCAGCTGGCAAATTCATAATGGTGATGTCAGGTACATTGTTTTCCTCGTGCTGCTTCCTTCAACATCTGCTGAAGTCAAGGAGCTGTGACCAATCGATCACAGTGTCAGGATTTACATGAACATAGACAATGGTCAACTCGACTTCCACACCACCCCGCTCTATTGTTTCACTGTTACTCAGTTATCAAATTGCCTCTTACGCTTCCCACATTCGGTCAGAAGAAATTGCCTTCAATGAAACGATGAGATGGTTAAACCCAATGCCTTGAATTGTTATGTTAACTTAGTTTCATTTTATGTTCAGGCCCTCCCTCCAGGTGGGAAGTGCCTGAGTCTGAATTAGACTCTTCACATTATAGCTTTCTTATCAGACTCCAGTATGAGCTTCTAACTACATATCCCCTCAAATATCAGATCGACAGATCTGATGAACACCAAAAGTTTCAGTCTCTAAACTTTCCCTTCTCTCCTTGTAATCCAAGCTCATTTGCGACTGACGTGTATGTTTTGCCTTAACCTTGACGATTCTCATACATAATCCTTCATTACCCAACTGACCCAGAATCTGGTTCTATAGTCACCCATGATGGGGAACATCCTCTCAGCATTTAACCTGCCACACTCCTTAAATATCCTTTATGCTTCAATCAGACCACCTCTCAGTCGTTTAAAATCCAGTGAGTGGAATCAAAATCCGTCCAGTCTCTGCTTAGAAGAGAAGCTTTCCAAATCAGACATTATCCCAGTGAATTTTCACTGAAATGCCTCCAATGAAATCATATAAGTCCCGAAATAAGTGGACGAAAACTGTTCAGATAGCGAATGAATTGGTCTGATCTGTACTTGGTACAGTTAACCGAAGAGACAGTTTCCAAACATTTAAACTGCAAGCACCTCGAAATAAGGGACAACATTCCATTATTGCCTGCTAAACTGTGCCTTAGCTTCCTGTGTTTTATGCAGTTACGCATACATCTCTTCGTGCTACAGCTTTCTACCATTTTCATTGCTGAAATTTAACTCTGTTCTTTTGTTATCTACTCCAAAATGAACAACTTCACTTTTTCCCAACATTCTACTCGATTTGCAACTTCAGGCCCATTTATTTATCAATTTCTCTATGTAAACTGCTTGTACTTCTCTTCGAAATTGACATTTGCAGCTTTTCTTTGAGACACTCCCTCATTCTTTAAAACCCGTTATTTAGACCATTGGGTACACAGACTCAAGTATAGTTTACACAAGGTGTGTGAAGGTTTCCTCGCTTAACTGTAGGTGTAATATCCAGACGTTTCATTACCTGGCTGCGTAACATCATCTGTGGTGACCTCCAAGGGAAACGAAGCTGTTGTCTCCTGCTTTCTTTTTTTTGTACTGGTTGTACTGGTTGGGGATCCAGGGGTTTGTGGTGATGTCATTTCCTGTTCGTTTTCTGAGGCGTTGATAAATGGATCTAGATCTATTTGTTTGTTAATGGCGTTGTGGTCTGAGTGCCAGGCCTCTAGGAATTCTCTGGCATATCTTTGCTTAGCCTGTCCCAGGATAGATGTGTCATCCCAGTTGAAATGGTTGTTTTTTTTCCCTCCGTGTGTAGGGCTACGAGGGAGAGATGGTCGTGTCTTTTTGTGGCTAGCTGGTGTTCGTGTATCCTGGTGGCTAACTTTCTTCCTGTTTGTCTTACGTAGTGTTTCTGGCAGTCCTTGCGTGAAATTTTGTCGACGGCGTTGGTTTTGTCATTAGGATGTGCTGGGCTTTTTAAGTTTGATTAGTTTTTGTTTGAGAGTGTTGATGGGTTTGTGTGCTACTAGAATTCCGAGGGGTCTAAGTAGTCTGGCTGTCATTTCTGGGATCTCCGCTATCAGGATTCATAGCAGAAGCGGCAATGCAAAGACTTGAACAAACAGCCCTACCAACCTTCAAACCAAAAATCTGGGTCCACACCTTTGTCATCACAAAAGGAAACAAGATAGAGGAGACATTTAACATAATGGAATGTTGTCCCTTATTTCGAGGTGCTTGCAGTTTAAATGTTTGGAAACTGTCGCTTCGGTTAACTGTACCAAGTACAGATCAGACCAATTCATTCGCTATCTGAACAGATTTCGTCCACTTATTTCGGGACTTATATGATTTCATTGGAGGCATATTAAGAAAAATCTGTATGAATATCAATATTGCCGTTACACTGGTAGAGTTTCTCTGATGGTAATGACTATTCCTCATTATATTGAAAGACAGGCAGGCTCGAAATGCCAAATGGCTGCGTCTTGATCCGGTATTTCTCTGTTGGGGAATTGTACAAGCGTGCATGTCCACAGCACCGATAAAGGCATTTTGAACCACGGATTCTGTGCCTCGACCACGCTTTCAGACTCCTGGCTGATAGTTGTCGGCAGTACGTCCGCCATACCTTTTGCATGGAATGGAAATACCCATCTTCTACACAATAGAGGCAGCCTTTGATATGAATAGTTCCTTTCCAGTCCGGTTTGTTCTGAATGAGTAAAGGATGAATAATCTCTGTCGCCAGTCCGCACAATTCGGAGGATCCGCCCGGCCTCTCATTCACGTTCACTGCGTGGAGGCTTACTCTCCCTGCCTCAATCCTGTTGAGCAGGTGCTGCTGTCAAACGCCTACTCGTATATGCAGAATCACTGGCAAGTTTGGAGAAACAAATTTGACTTGACAGGCGCCGGCAGTGAGACATTTCAGCCATAACATTAGATTGGAGAAGACTCACAGGACATATGAAAGCCATTTTCAAAATCATGACGGGACCAGTTAGAGCTGATAATGAGGAAGTGTTCCCTCTCGTAGTAGCATTGAAAATACGTATGTAGATTTAAAAATCATTCAAACAGAGTGAAATGCGCTGTAAGAAAGAAACTTCACACAGCCAGTAATTATATCTAGAACAGATCGTGTGGAACTGTGATTTAGGCAGGTTCAGTCAGAAACGTTAGTTTATTATTTGATGCGAAATAAGATGCAAGATCAAAAGGATAAGTCGAGGAAATGGCACAAAATCAGACAGCGCATTCAGAGAATCATGCGTTCACAATGGGTTGAGTGACCTCCTTCTGTGCCTGAGTAATTGCTCATAATTGCTCATCATATCTCCACAGATTTAGTTATAAACCTGGGGCGAATGCCTAATATTCTGTCCAGTTGCTCAAACATTATCAGATTACTGTTTTGTGACGACATGTGGCTGTCTCCAGATGCACATTTTTGGTTTAAAATGTTACTGGAAGAATTATCCAAAGTGGACTTTGGATTTCGGGAGAGGGAGGAGGAGGAACGTGGGGTAACGAGTCATATCTTTAAGGTAAAAATTGTTTAACAGAAACTGGAATTGTCTGGTGGAATTTCTGTTCGACATGTATAGAGCTGAATTTTACAAATCATTTTTCTAGTAGATTAGAAAGAGAGGCGTTGCTGATGGGTGATTAAAATCATACATTGAGCCGAGATCTGACAGATCCGCTTGATTCATCAGGATCTGAATATTACCTTCAATGTTTCCATATGAAAAGATTTGAAACATCAGTGTTATCAAATCCCTTCGATGTGGAAACAGGTCATTCGGTCCACTATGTCAAACCAACTTTCTGGACAGCATGCCTCCTAGACAGACGCCATATCTCAGCATTTCCCATGGCGAACCCTCACATGCCTGGAGACGATATGCAATTTCGCATTGCCAACCTACAAAACCTACATAACTTTGGACTGTGAGGGGAAACACATATGCACATATGGAGCTTTTTCATACTTCATACAGACAGTCGTCCAAGTGTGGAATTGAACAAAGGCATCCAGCAATGTGAGTTATCAGTGCTAACCACAAGCGGAAATACTGGGAAACTCCCGAAACATTGGCAGTGAGTGTTACAGTGAACAGACGATGGAAAGAACTTGAACCAGTTATACAGCTTTAAAGCAAATTGTTTCCAAACGTTGCACTTTCACCTCAAATGAACTGTATGATGATTTGATGTTTGCGAAGAATAGCTGCTTTCTCGTGAATTGATTAAAATGTAAGGAATTTTCTCAGCTTAATCGAGGCCCTTTTTCTTAAAATCAGGGTAAGTATCGTGAATGTTACTGGTGGAGAGGTCTAAATCAACTAATATTATTTACAGATGTCCTCCACCATTACTAACCTCATTTGCCTCCTCTCAGGTCTCAAAGCTACAGCTTTGAATTCTGTTTGGGAATACACGTGGGTTCTTCATGGAAGCTGTTTCAGTTTTCATGAGTTGTTAATTAACATTGATGTTATCTTCCCCCAGATTCTGAATGCCAGTGGGAGGAGGGAGAGAGCTGCGATTGTGAAATCTTCCCTGACCATGGTTCGCAGATCTTCACCCTTCCTTTGAATGCATCACTTTGTTCTTTCTCCTGTGTTCAAGCGACGGCACAGGTGAACGCTCATAT
Source organism: Chiloscyllium punctatum (assembly GCF_047496795.1). Lineage (NCBI taxonomy): Eukaryota > Metazoa > Chordata > Chondrichthyes > Orectolobiformes > Hemiscylliidae > Chiloscyllium > Chiloscyllium punctatum. Next base: position 40,031 of record NW_027309956.1, read on the forward strand.
CACGTACAGGAGGTAGCGCAGAGATGAATAATATCATACACTTTGAGTGTTCTTTGGTATAGAGGGGTTACTTTTGAATCCTCTCATATTTGCTCGATAATTCTCAGGACGTGAATTGAACCTGTCACACTTGGAGAAGCACTGTTCAGTGAATGTTATGCCACAAATACAAACTGGTCTGACACTCACTCCAGTTTTCACTCAAAAGCACATGACCAGAGATTAACAATCTCTTACTGTACTAATTAAGGTGGGTGAACAACAGAGTCATAACGACATTTCTTATCAAGACCAGTTAACTGTTCAATAAACGTGCAGTGAATTAAGTTGACCACCAGAGGTCCACCGCGCCAAGGCTTTCTGATCTATGAAAGAATTGAGGTTCCATTTCGCTTTTGATTATTTCTTAACATAGAAACCATACTTCATCAACATCTCTTCCCGCTTTTAAAGTTGTTCATATGTTCTGTGCCTTTATTTGGAAAAGAGATTATCTTCAATATCAACAAAATTGAATGATAACTTGACAGACAACCAACAGAAACCGTGTCACTGAGTCACACATGCCCCATGTGCTTATGTTCAGATTTGCAAGGCCCGGTATTTAACTAAAATAATGAAATTAAGAAGACTTCAAAAGTTTTTGAGTGACGTTTATTGGTTACTCACTCACGTCTATGGAAATGCAGCTCAGAGATTTCTTAGAACATAGAATATACAATAATACAACGCAGAACGTACATTTCGGCCCTCGATATTATGCTAACCTGTGATCCTTTCTCAGCTCGTCTCCCTCTACTATCCGAAAACCATCCATTTCTTGATCAGGACATAATCTGGCTCAATTTTTTTTCTGAAGCAGAAGGTCATATGCCAAGGATTTTCAGTCGACCCTGAGTGAACCAGCATTGTTGCTTTTTGCTGATATCAGAGGATTGGAGCATATGGGACTGACATTTGTGGCTGAGGAAAGCAAATCATTATTGGGGTTGTTTGAAACCAAGCATATACAGTTTCTAATGATTCAAGTGTGGTGAATACAGTCAGTTAATCGTTTTATCATTACGTTGCTAATAATACTATCATAGAATGACTTTCGTGTATCTGTACCAGTCATTCACAGAACAGTCAACAATTGGAAACCTTTTTTTCTTGGAGGCAATGCCCAAGGTGACAGGTGAGAAATGTGCACGAAGGAACCGGCAAAGTTTGTAGGATCATCGGAAGTGGCATGGGCCATTCAGCGACCCGCGCCTGTTCCACTATTCAAACAAATCAAGGCTGTTCTGAGGCCGAACTCCAGTAATATGCCTTTGGCTCATGGCCCTTATTATCACAACTAACTATCTCAGAATTATAGTTCAAAAATAACCCTTTACCCAGTTTTCGTTATGCAAGCGAATTCCAAATATCTGTCAAACTCTGTCCATTAGATTGCTTGCGAATACATGACAGGGATGGCCATAATGTTTAGACTATGCCTCTTTTCAACTCACATATATTTCGATGAATAGCCGAAAGCCAAATACGTAAACTGGGTGATTACATCACAGAACATCAACGTTCTGCCCTCAGAACAGACCCTGATCTTCCAGTTGTTTGCAACTGTAATAGACCAGTTCCTTGGATAATATCTCTGTCTCAGGCTTGCTGTAGTATTACAGTGAAGCTCAACACAAGTCTGAAGAACGTCACCTTATTTTCCGCTGGGGCACCCTGCAGCCATCGGACTCAACATGAAATTTAGCAATTTTCAGGCCTGCACTCTCATACGTCTTGTCTCCAAACCAACACACCAGGCCTTGTTGTCACTCAACCTACTAATGCACGTTCACCATTGTTAATTATTAACAGTTCCCCGGTCAGCGTTTTACCTTCCAAACTGGACCATTTTTGTTGGTCTAATTGCTCTTGCTTGCCTTCGGGTTCTATCGCCATCTATCGTTTACTCCCTACACCGCATCCAGTCTGGGCCCCCACTCTATCTTCTGCGTCTTAACTGACATTTTCCCAGCTACCATCAGTTCTGTGAAACGGTCACGGACACGAAATATTGACTCTGACTTCTCATCACAGATTCTGCCAGACCAATTGAGCTTTTCCAGCAACTTCTGTCCTTGGGCAAGGAGACTGAATCACTTCATGTACTCTTATTCAGCCTCCAGGGATTTACCTTAATACATTATACTCACAGGCAATTCCGGGTCTACTTTCAAGTTAATCAAATGTATTACTATTAGATTTTTATTTCTGATATGCATGATGCATTTTCTTGGTAAAGTTTTCAAAGTACTGTGCCTTAATAATTGAACTTAATGGACCATTACCGGATATTGGGAATGGAATGTAGTCCGTGATTTTGTTAGTACCCTCACAAATCCATTCGCTCTTGCTGTCGGTGTCACGGATACGCGCTGTGACACACAGACTAGAATCAGTCTCTTTAGAAATAAGTTTAGAGCCGAAAGCATGGAGAGGGAAGGGAAAGAGCAAGATAACGAGGCAGAGAAATTTAATACGAGGAGCAGACAGGCAGAAGGAGAAATTGAAGGTAACTGACAGAAGAAAAGAAAGAGACACAATTTAGGCATTAGATTTTGACCTCTGTTGTCAGTCATAATTTAAGATCATTGCAGTACCATCCAACATTCTCTTAATCCAGCACAACAATGAGATAGTAGGTGCGGGATTTTAGCGCAACAGTGCAATGCCTGAACTCAATTAAAAATGTTTCATCTTCACATCACGTCTGTCTCAATGTGCTTAGAAAAGCTCAATTCCCTAGATTTTACATCACGATAGGGTTAATTATCTGTGGATACTTAAAAATCAAAATCTTCTATCTGGCTGCTTTGCATCAGAAGTAAAGTTTCACTGTCAGCTTCAGAAGGAATTTTTTTTCTGGGATGTGGTGTGCCCAATATCGAGTAAATGCTTAATCCCGCCCAGGGTGAGGAGTAAAATACAACCTGTTACACATGGAGTTTAACACACAGCCACTGCCAGCTGGACAGGCGCTTCATTCAATTAATTCATTACTTAATCTCTGAACATCCAACTTTATTCTTCAACCTACCAGAAGATTCAGATGCTCCTGAGACAGCGAGTTCCGACATAAATGTTGAAGGTGTGTTGCTGGAAAATTGCAGCAGGTCAGACAGCATCCAAGGAGCAGGAGAATCGACGTTTCGGGCATAAGCCCTTCTTCAGGAATGAGGAAAATGTGTCCAGCAGGCTAAGATGAAAGGTAGGGAGGATGGACTTGAGGGAGGGGCGTTGGAAATGCGATAGATGGAAGGAGGTCAAGGTGAGGGTGATTGGCCGGAGTGGGGTGGGGGCGGAGAGGTCAGGAAGAAGATTGCAGGTTAGGAAGGCGGTGCTGAGTTCGAGGGATTTGACTGAGACAAGGTGGGGGAGGGGTAATGAGGAAACTGGAGAAATCTGAGTTCATCCCTTGTGGTTGGAGGGTTCCTAGGCGGAAGATCAGGCGCTCTTCTTCCAACCGTGGTGTTGCTATGGTCTAGCGATGGAGGAGTCCAAGGACCTGCATGTCCTTGGTGGATTGGGAGGTGGAGTTGAAGTGTTGAGCCACGGGGTGGTTGGGTTGTTTGGTCCGGGTGTCCCAGAGGTGTTCTCTGAAACGTTCCGCAAGTAGGCGGCCAAAAATGTTACCAACCATAGATTCATAGAGAGTTACAGCACGAAATAGATCATTCAGTTCAACACGTTCATGCCACCCAGAGAAGCTAGCCTAATTTAGACTCATTTGCCCATACTTGGCTAGTATTCCTCTACACTCTTCTATTCATATATCCATCCAGGTGCCTTTCATGTCTTGTAGCTGCACCATCCTCTTCCCCATTCTCTGGCAGCTCATTCCATACACGCAGCGCCCTCTGAATGCAAAGGTTGTCCCTTATGCCCCTTTTATATCGTTCTCCTAACACCGGAAATGCATGACTTCTATTTCTGGACGATTCCACCGTAGGGGGGAAAAAACGTCTTACGTATTTATACAGCCTTTCATGATTTTATAAATCTCACTGAGATCACCTCTCAGCCACCGACATTTCAGTGCAAAAACCCAACCTATTCTATCTCCCTGTAGCTAAAGTTATTCAACACGAGCAACATTCGCGTTAATCTTTTCTGAACCCATTCAAGTTTCCCATTTCTTCAGCTGGAAGCAGACTAGAATTGCACAAACCATTCCAAACGTGGTCTGACAATTGTCCTGTACAGCTGCAACATAGCTTCCCCAATTTTATTCTCAGTGCTCTTACCAAGAAATGAAAGCATACAAACGCTTCTTCCACCTCCCTTTCGACCTGCGACTGCACTTTCGAGGAACAATAAATTTACACTACAAGATGTCTTTGTTCAGGAACGCTGCACCAGGAATTCAGCATTAAGTGCATAGGTCGTGTTCTGATTTTATTTTTCAAAATGAAGCACCTCACATATATCTAAATTAAATTTGATGTAAATTAAACTAAATTAACTTTTCATCCCATTGGCCCGCCTGGTTCAGGAATAACCTCCCTGCCCGCTATACTTCCAATATTATTGCCATCTTCAAACTTACCATCTCTACTTCCCATGTGCACATTCTAATTATTTGACCAAATGACTAAAAGCAGTGGACCAGGGACTGCAAGCCGAGAAACTGATGCCCTTTCTTCTAACTTCGATCTAGTTCTGTATCCAAATGGTTAATTCCACCTGTATTCCGTGAGCTCTAACCTTCCTAACCAGTCTACCTTGTCTAATGCCTGACTTCAGTCATTTCGATCATGTCTCCTGCTCTGCGTTCAACACTCATCTTCATTACTTCTTCATAAGACCCAATCAGGCTGGTAATTTTCAAAGCACAAAGCCATGTTGACTATGCTTAATTAGTCTTTGCCTTTCTAAAAATGCAAATCCTATGACTCAAGATTCCCTCCAACAAATTGACCACTATCTTTATCTGGCTCAGTAGTCTCCAGTTCCCTACAGTTTTCCTTACGACCTTCCTTAAATAGTGGCAACACGTTAGCCAATCTCCAGTCTTCTAGCACCTCACCAGTGACTATCAGTGATACAAGCATCTCCGACATGCTCATCCTCTCTTCATTCATTGCGTTTATTTGACGGTAAGGCCGCTGCTGTGTGAAACAGCGTGATTGATTATTACAGCGCACCCTGATCATGGAGCACACCGCAGTGCGTGTTTCACCTTCACCATTCTCAGCTCAGACAAGTGATTTTGCGAATCAGATCATAGCAGACTGACAGGGAACAAGAAAAAAGCATCCAGACCCTTCGCAAATGTGTAACCTCACCGGTATAAGTTTTTGGGGGTACTAAAACAAGACATTTATTACAGATACATTGAGAAATAAGAAGCGGAATGATAATCAATATGCAATGTGTAGAACCGTGCTCTGTTATACAGGATCACTGGGAGGGGCAGTATACACACTGATACCTGGAATTGTCAAAGAGGAGAGGATGCTTTTGATCCTTTAATTTCTAAGTTATGGGTCCAGCACACTCCTGTTCGCGCTGACCATGGCATTTTCCACCAAGCGTTTATTTTCCGTCTGGCTTGCGGTATGTTCCTTAGATGATGATGTCAAAAGCCCTTCACTGTTATTGTGTGGTGCAGACGTGTCCTGGCTATGTCAATACAGCCTCTGTGTAACTTCCAAAATTCTGCTTGTTAAACTATAATTCCACTCAAAATCACAAAATGTGTTACAGGGCAGACTAAGGCCATGCATCTCACCTTTGCTGTGCAAGTGCTACACACTAAGGAAACGATTGGGTCGTTTGATTGATTGATTTTATCTGAGTGATTAATTGTCACATGTACCGAAGTACAGTGAAAAGTATTAATTGTGATTTGTAAAGGCGTATCAGAGTAGTCAAGGGCATGCAGATCACAGGATGAAAAAGTAACTTTGAACATATTAAGGAGGTGCCCTCGGCAAGATCTGCATTAACTAAATCAGAATTATTTTAATTAAGACAGTCCATTTATCAGTCAAGGAATTGCCGATATAAGCAGATCCTAAACCTGCTGCTGTGTGTGTTGACACTTCAGTATCGTAATCAGATGTCAAGTCTATCGAGGTCATACAATCATAGTCACAAATGGAACTCGGCACTGAATCATAGGAGTCGGGGATTTTAACTCAGAACAAATCACACGTACTTCACCTGCCTGAAATGAAAGCCACTCCCCTAGACCAGTGATCCAAAGGCGCAACAGACAAGTTAGGAGTAAATCAGTGCGTGTTCTTGTATGCCAAGCGTAGTTCCATGGTTTCGAAGTGAAAGCAGTACTGAGGATTAATAACAGATCCTTCCCATTGTGACTCCCAAATTCTAGGAAGCTGTGTTCGCTCCGTCCCCTGGGACTGGACTCTCTCCATTAGCGGCTGGACTAACTCATTTTCCACTGCTAGACAGTGCTGGTAGAGAGCAGCACGAAAGTGCTCTCTCCACTTCCTATGAATCACGGGCTTGTGGGATGGAGCTACGCTGAGAGTGGAAGGATTGGCAAGTCTGGAAGTGCATGCAAAAAGAAAATCGTGCATGTACAGGACCTCATATTCTATTGGGAAGTTTGTTGAAATAACTGTCTGAAACAAATAGAAAAAAGCGGAGCTGCTGGGAAAGAGAAAATTACTCACAGTAATGCGGAACAGTTTCTGTGTCCTTTTCGAAGTCACAGGGTGCCCTCTGCTGTCTGAACCAGCGTGGGGTGTTACTGCAGGGAACCTTGTCGCTCAGGCAGACTGCACCTGATGTGAATAATCTTCCCCACGATTTCACCTCCCCCATCACTCAACCCAGAGAACAGATTTCCCAGTTCACATCATCCCAGAGGGAGAGGGAACAAGATAAAGTGGTTCAGGCAATCAAACCTCGTGCGTCGAAAAGAGATATGGGAGAGTGCATATCCTCGATTGTTGCATGTTACAAGTGCTTATAATCTTGGTGCGTGTGACAATAAAAGCAATTTGAGAGGTTGGTTCCGTTACTGGTAGCAGGAATCAGGAGCTGTTTGTCTTGCTGCTGATAATATGAGAGTAAATTTTGCAGAACAGCAGATGCTTGTTGTTAGTGAAATGATAAACAGCAGATTACGTTTCCGAGTTTATTGCCTGACCTCTGAGTTATGGGCCTAACACGCATTCACTGCAACATTCTGCTCACACGATCGAAACGCAAATTTAAAATAAGACTCTGTGACAAAATTGGTTTCATCAGGTTCTGTAAAGAATCGACTCTGATAGAATGAAAAGACCTGTGACAGCGAGGATGTAACACAGTTTGCGAGGAGTTCTTTTGCAGACTTGAGAAGAGTGCACAGTGTCTTTCCAAGGGGTCAGTATCTGGATAGATAGTCTGAATAGAAGTTTGTGTTATTGCAATAGACCCTGTCACTTTCACACACTGCAACTTTTGTACAGTGTTGCAAAAACACGGCACTTTCGTACAGGGTGCACAACTTCAAAATGCTCAATGAGGCAAAGCTCACAAAGAAGCTAAACGTCACAACAACCACAGAAACATACATTTGTCAAAAAAGCCGATGGGTCTCAACATCGCTCTCTGAAATCGGAGATGGCTTTTCAGAGAAAAACAAAGAAGGTGATTCCAGAATACTTGAAAGGCCGTGTAAGGACATATGGGTAGTGAATTTAATCAGGACATGGCGTTTCGGCTGCTGGGATGGGAAGGAGAAAGGTGCACACTCTCCAATTATTTAACATTAATCGCAAATAATTTGCATTACACCTGCAACTGAAAGATGCTAAGTAGATAAAAGAGCTGGGGGCATTGAAAAGTGTAAAAACTTGTTCTACGTGAACTAATAAAAATTTCAAATGCACTGAGCTGTTTGTTTTAGCTCTGCATTAAAGGGAAGACCATTCGCTAATACCATGTCATAACTTCTTTATGACATAATGTGGACCAACAGCATGAGATTAATTCAATCTGAAGTTACATTTAGCATCCTCATCTCCCCAGCTTACCTAATTCATAAAACAATAGCGACTCTAACATTCCTTAAAAGGGAAGTCGTACCACAGAGAGTTGGAATTGACCTGTCGATGTGAAATGTCATTATCATTGCAATCTGTTGATGTGAACGTTTGCTCACAATCACCAAAAACGGGAGTGAGAACATTTAATATTCACTGATCTCCGCCCGAGAAATCCAGTGGCGCGATTCGTCCTGTTTGAATCCTCTGTTCCTCACATCACCACTTTTTAAAAAAACCCCACCATGTCAGTAACAGATTTGCCGAGAACAGTCAGACTAGGCAACGTGATAGATCTAATTCCTTTCGTGATTCGGAGATGCCGGAGTTGGACTGAGGTGTACAAAGTTAAAAATCACACAACATCAGGTTATAGTCCAACAGGTTTAATTGGAACCACACGAACTTTCGGAGCGACGCTCCTTCATCGGGTGATTGTGGAGGGCTTGATCGTAACACAGAATTTATTGCAAAAATGTGCAGTGTGATGTAACTGAAATTATACATTGAAGAATTGATTGTCTGTTAAGCATTTCGTATGTTAGAATACAGAGGTAGTTTCACTTCTTTCATGTGAAAATCACAAACCCCTTTTTTTTAAAAGTTGCATTGTCGGGTAAGCTGTTAACAATGGTGATAGCTAGACAATATGTTGAAGGTATTAACCCCCTGTGTTGTCTGTCTATGACCTGTTGTTTAGATTGATTCTAATCTAAAAAGTGAGATAACAGAGTTTTACATAAATTCATGCAGTTTTTGAGCTCAGAGTTCTACATGAATGTATGCAGTTTTTGAGCAAAGTGCAATGTAACTCTGCAAGTACAAAAAAATTCACTACACAAAATATATGTGTGCATGTGGGTCCTTGTCTGTCTGTGTGTGTGTCTGTCTGGGGTGGTGGTTGTGAGTGTGAGAAAGTGTGTGTGTGCGTGTAGTGAGTGCAGAGTGTCTTAAGTCTGTGAGGGAGTGCATGTGTGGGAGTGTGTGTGTCTATAAGTGTGTGTGTGGGTGTCTGTGTGCGCGTCTGTGTGTACCTGTGTCCGTGCTTATGTGAGAGTGTGTGTGTGTAGGAATATCTGTGTATGTGTGTGTGTGCGCGCGCGCGCGTGTGTGTGTGTGTGTGTGTGTGTGTGTGTGTGTGTGTGTGTGTGTGTAGTCAGCGCACCGTGACACTGTGGACGTTGAAAGTCGTGTCAGGTTGTGGACATAGATACATAGATACATAGATACCACTATTACGCATGGGAACAACTCCCACCTTGTACATGGCAGGTATCATGTGACTCAGCCAACGTTGTCTATCTTATACGTTGCTGGCAAGAATGCCCAGAGGCATGGTACATTGGGGAAACTGAACAAAGGGTACAACAACGGATGAATGGGCACCGCACAACAATCAACAGACAGGAGGGTTCCCTCCCAGTTGGGGAACACTTCAGTTGTCCATGACATTCAACCTCGGACCTTCGGGTGACCATCCTCTAAGGTGGACTTCGGGACAGGCAGCAGAAGAAAGTGGCTGAGCAGAGGCTGTGTTACCTCACTTTTTAGATTAGAATCAATCTAAACATCAAGTCACAGACAGAGAACACAGGGGGCTTATACAGTCAACATATTGTCTAGCTATCACCATTATTAACAGCTAACCGGAGAATGCAACTTTTTTTAATAAAAGGGTTTTGTGATTTACACATGAAAGAAGTGAAACTATCACTGTATTCTAACAGACTAAAGGCTTAACAGACAATCGATTCTTCAATGTATAATTCCAGTTACATCACACTGCAAATTTTTGCTATAAATTCTGCGTTACGATCGAGCCCTCCACAATAACCTGATGAAGCAGCGTCGTCCAAAAGCTAGTTTGCTTCCAATTAAACCTGTTGGACTATAACCTGGTGTAGTGTGATTTTTAACTTTGTAATTCCTTTCGATTAGCTTAGTGAGCTGTGCGAGTTTGCAGCAAATGGAACAATATGAAAACGAGCTAACCAAAAGTTCCCACAATGTAATCCAGTCCATGGTCAGAGATATCAGACGGGTCATCTCTGTTTCTCTATCCAACGATGGGTATTAACCTGTGGAATATTTACAGCTTTTCGGTTAATACAGATACCTTTCCAAAAGACATAACACACCATACAATAAGAAACTGCAGACTTAGAATAAATTCTGCTTTACTCATCATTATTTTTAAACTATTTTTTAGACTAATGTCTGAATGACCTCGCTCAATGTCAGTAAACGCTGCTGTATGTCAGGACCGAACTTAAAACCTGGTCACCTTTGCGCTTATAACTACTACACACTGGTCAATTCCATCATTGGAGCCACAAACAACAATCATGTAACGTTTCCTAATCATGGCAATTGGGCCCTTCGACCCACTCCTCTATTTTTGCTGAGGTTCTAAAATAATACCTAACATACTTGAGGTTACGCTGATTATTGGCGCATCAGGTTCAGGAAAGCCACAGAGCAAAGTGTTGTGCAAAATAGATATCATTGAAAAGTAGTTTTCCGTGTGTGCCTGCTTTGCTTACAGAAAATGTTGCATTGTCGCTGCAAAGGAGATTTCATTCAAACGACTTCAATTCGGCATAGACTTCGATTAAGTGAAATTTCACCAACGTCCGGTGGGAAGTTCGTGCACGAAATATGAAAAATACTGCATGTGTCATCAATCTTCACCAGTACTATATCCAAGGATACGTTGCATAATTTACATAAATACCGAAGATATAAGAATGGTGAGCAAAGTTAAATTGAATTTCAGTTTAAATTGTAAAGTAGCAAAAATCCAGTGTACGATTCAAAATGTCAGAACTTCATGTTCATGACCATGGCCAGAACTCCAGCCCAGCAAAGGCGAAATCTGTGCCTCAATCCCCAATATCCCCATAGTGCCTTGTTCAAAGTATCCAGTTGGAAAACTGTGTGAGGGTGCATGCAGTCTGACAGAGCTCCTGTGATAACCCTTCACGTCTGATCTAAAGCTGCACCAGGAGGCGTTTCTTCCAGCATTGAGAGCGGCGGTGTAAAGTGGAGGACGATGATATTCCATGGGGTTGATTTACTTTGTTCTCACCTTGTTATTGTTTAGAACCCTCTGCCAGAAACAGAACAAAGTTAGAAGAAGAGGTGGAGGACATTATACCCACAGGCTCTGCCCCGTAATTTGATATCGCCATGGCTGACTGAACACTTCAGTGTCTTTTCCCAGCACCCACTCATCATCCTGTCGCCCAGTGGGAAACAGTCATAAAGGAGATCGGAAATGGCTGGGCAACCGTGGAATAGGAATGTGCTGAGGGACTGTGGTTTTCTGCAGGAACTTTATCAGTTTTGCAAGTGAGCTGCCGATTCTGGCATGAACATGTTTCAAACGGTATGATTCCCTCAAAACTTGTCCCGACAAGGTGAGGAAATTCCCCTGGTCAACAACAGGGATGATAACTCCAAACAATGGGAATTAATGTTGCATCAGTTGAACAATCATTGGTTCATTTTAAATCTGTACTAAAACCTGACTCTGGAGGAACTCGAACCCACAACCTAACAACAATGGAGCGATCCATCTCGCTTTTTATTGCCCCACAGTGTCGCGCTAGCCACCAATGTAGAGAACCAAAGATGTTGTTTTCGGGTCTTTCATCAAGCATTTGATTATCCTTGCCCTCCTTTCCAGTATGTAAAACTTATGCACGTGTGGTCTGGCTTTTCAAGTCTTCAGCTAAATATTTCTGAAATGTTATGACGACTTTCAGTTTTACCACGCATTTCAAAAGTGAATTCCAGATAAGCAACGCTCTCAGAATGAAAACAATTTGTTTAATTTCAGTCTCTTTTGGTTGATTAAATTAAAAGTGAAAGAAATACATTTTATAATTGCTGAAGACGTTCTGGGATTTGAAGATGATACTCAAATTTACCAAGAATGTTGACAGGGAAAGAAAAACGCCATACTTTTATAATTAGCAAATAAGTTAGATTTGGGTTTTAGCAAGGACAAACGTAAAGTTGAAATATTAAGAGAATTACTCAAAAACTGAGGTGCGTCAGAGAAACAGACAAGTGCAATATCGGCAGAGAATGTTGCACTGCATTTGAGGAAATTGGAGTTAGAAGATAACCAAAGATATAGAAAAAGAGAAAGAGAGAGAGAAGACAGAGAGAGAAGAAGGAACGAGCAGGTTATTCGCAGAGCTAAGGGAGAGAGAAGAAAGGGAGAGAGAAAGAGAGAGGCAAAAGAAAGAGAAAGAAAATTTCCGCTCAGCAGAAAGATAGAGAATTAGAACTTGAGACATTTTTCCTTTTCAGCAAAGTCAATTTAACAAATGGAGATCAAAGCAGAAGGGAGTGATATATATAAATATGTCAAAACGCTTCCACATTTTGATCAGAAAGACATTGAAGACTTGATGATTTCATTCGAATCACTGGCTGAGCAGATGGAGTGGTCAGAGGACTTATGTGTGTTTGTATCTCAGAATAAATTGATAGGCAGAACTCGTGAGACATTTGATGAACTGTCAGATGAGGGGTTAAGAGATTATGAAGAGGTAAAACAGGCTACTTTTAGTGCCTATAAATGGGTGCCAAAAACATATATGCATTGGTTCAGAAACACAAAGAAGGAACTCGGTCGGATTTCCATTGAGTTTGAAAGAATTGAACAGAATCATTTTGACCGATGGGTGCGTGCTTTGATAATAGATAAGATCTTTGAGATTCTAAGAGAAATTATCCTGCTGGAGGAGTTTAAAAATCTCATTTCCAGAGATGTAAAGAATTCATGTGGAGAAACTGTACGTTCAGCAAGCGAGAGGGGCAAATGAATACATGTTGCTGCGTAATAAACACTTCCTGCCAGAATTTCGTCCTCTGTGGGACAGAATTTTGGTGAAGGGATATCCTACTCTACTAAACCAAAACTAGAGAGAATGGGTTAGGTTTTACCACAGGATAAAAGAAGGATGCCCAACAGGTTGCAAAGGCATCAGGAATTTTCACTGAAAAGGAGAGAGATAGAGAAAATTAAGTGTTGTTGGTTTCAGAAGGGCACTGGGAAAAGGAGTTTACACTGCCAGAATTTGGGACTCGTAAAGTCACAGTGCTGGTCGTTAACGAAAGGCACTATGGGAAAACATGTGGTAAAAGAAGCAAAGCTAGTAGCCTAGGTGAAGGTAGGAGAGGAGACACCAAGAAGAGCCAAGGAGCTGCAGGAGAGGGCAGAGCCTAGACATGGGCTGGTTTATAACTCGTATCTGATCAATACAAATAATTTGCCTCTGGGCATAAAGTTTATTCAGAAAGAACATGGTGAGAAGGGCAAGAAGTTATAACTTTGAGAGACACAGGCCCTAACCATTCGCTGATCGTGAGGGATGAGCGAATATGCTCTCTCTCTGATATGTTACCCGAGAGTATGGTAACCTGTAGGATAGAGTTTACATTTCGCATCGTAAATTTTTCATTCCATCTGTAAGATCATGTGGAGTACCAAAATAAGACTGGGGGAGTTTCAGTGGAAATGTTTGACGGAGTGTCAGTTCCAGGAATTCAGCTTGTTTTGGGAATGTGTGACACCTTTGTTGTGGAGAAGCTCAAAGAAAACGAAGAAACGAAGGAGTTAAACAGTAATATCCTCGAATCATGACACTATCATAAGGCACAACACAAAGCGAAAAGTAAAAAGAAAGATGCAGGAGTTGGGTTTCACAAAGCTGATATGCTATTTGATGTCATACTGCAGGAAAAACCTGAACAGGGAGAGGATAAGAGAGAAGTGTTTCAGCCTGAAAGGCTAAGGGACTTGCAACAGAAAGACAAGATATAAAACAATATATATGTGCATGCGCACTCTGAAAAAGAGGTAAAGAATATATTGGAGGATTATTATCTGAAAGATCAAATCGTAAAGCGAAAATGGAGGCAATGGCAGATTCGTGCAGATGATAAAAGAACCGAAGTTCACCAGATTGTGTCGCCATAGACGTACACACAGGAGGGTAGCACACGAAATACCTGTAGAAGGTCACCTCGGGGTATGAAAGAATCAGATGAAGGTACAAAAAAGTTTTTATCTGTCCGGCAATGCAAAAGCATGTGGTTAATTTCTGACACAATCTTTGGTGCCAATTCCTGCATTGAAAGAACGTTTCACACGGTTTATAATTGATTACGTAGGTGCTTTCCCAACAACTAGAAGTGGGAATCAATAATACTCTGCCATGTTAGATATTTCTACCAGGTTTTTGAACGCACTTCCATTGCGGAGTAGCAATGCAATGCAGGTGGGAGAGGAATCATTAGCTTTCTTCACACAATGTAGTCTACCCAGAGAGATTCAGTCAGACCAGGGGTCACATTTTACTGCAAGGCTGTTTAAGGAGGTTATGGATAGCTTAGGTCGACCATACTTTAATCCAGTGCGTATCATCCTGAATTCCAGGAAGTTTTAGAACGGTGGCATCAGACCATTTAAACCATGCTGAATGCATACTGTCAGCATGGTCCGAATGATTGGGATAAAGATATCCCATTCGTCATGTTTGCCATTAGAGATGCTCCAAATGCATCTACTCAGTTCACTCATTTCCTATTAATTTTCGGGTATGAGGTGGGAGGCCCTTCGAAATTAATTAAAGGAAAATTGACAGACCCAAAATCAGAGATCTCCCAGTGAGATGATGTATTGGAGGTAAACGAGACACTCAAACGTATGGTGAGTTAGCTACACAGCTCCAAAAGTGGGCACTGTGTAGAAAGAAGAGGGTGGCAGATGAAAGCTCCGAGATTCAGGCTTTTTCCAGAGTGGATGACGTGTTAGTATTGCTGTCAGTGTTAGCAGATCCATTCAAAGCCAGTTTTAGTTTTCCCAATCAAACTGAAGAGAAAAAAGAGTCAGGTAAACATGCCAGATAGAAAGAAAAGCTATTGCATATATCATGTGAACATCTTGAAACCGTAGAATACAAGATAGAAATAATTGGAGTAACAGGTGTGAGTTACTGTTCCTCAGTCTGAGAAATCAAACCCAGATGATGCGGATTCCGACGCGTTTCAAAATAGATTTTAAAATGACAAGGTTATTGAGTAGTGGAATGGATTGATAAGAAAAAAGATCTGCCCCAGGAGCATAGACTACTCTTTAAAAATTGTTACTGCAGTATATGGACTAATGCAAGAACCTAGCAGGGAGGACTAACGCTATTACACGTGAAGTAGACATAAGGAATACTGCTCTGATAAAACGTTCCCCCGACCTGCTTAATCCTTTTAAAGCCAACCAGATCCAATTTGCGGTGGAGGCTATGCTCGATGATATATTATTGAAGAATGACCAGAGCAATTGGATTTAACCGGTCGTCTTAGTTTCCAAACTTGATGGGACTCAATGATGCTCCGTGGCTTATGGGAAGGACAATGTGATTTTTAAAAATCGGACTCTTATCCAATTCCTCGACTGGATGAATGAATCAAGAACTTCGTACAAGCCAGTTACATCATCAAGTTGGACTTACTGCGCGATAACTGGCTGGTGCCTTTATCGGAAACGGTGAACGAAATGTCTGTGTTTGCAACCCCAAATGAACTGCATTAATTTAAAGTGATGAACTTCCGAATGAAGAACGCATCTGCCACATTTCAAAGACTCATGAACATAGTTGTGGCTGGGTTTACTAGCTGTGTAGTCTGTTTGGACGATGTAGTGATATTTAGTAAGTCCTGAAAATATCACATGGTACTGTTGGCAGAACTCTTTGAACGATTAAAAGAAGCAAAACTGGTGATAAACTTAAATGAAACGGAATTTGCGAAAGTAGAGGTGACTTTCTTGGGAGAGAAAATCGGTGGTGGTAGGTTGATCCACGGAGCATAAAGACAAATAATATTGAGGAATTTCCACGACCAAACTCGAAGAAAGAGGTCCTTTGATTCTTTGGACCCAATGGAATCTATTGGAAATTTGTTCCAAACTGCAACAGTGCAGTGGCTCAGTTGTCCAATTTGCTGAAGAAGAACACAATGCCTCAGGATACAGAACAATGCCAGGAAGAATTCCAACATTTCAAATCAGTATGAACCACCAAACCTGTTTCAGCTACACCAAGCTTTCAAAATCCTTTAAACTCACCATCGATATAGTAAAATTGGGGTTGGCGCTGCACTACAGGAAAATGAGAATTGGATTAAACTGCCAGTTTGTTATTTTTCGAAGAAGATCAACATTCATCAGAGGAACTATTCCACGATCGAAAAACAACTATTGAGTATGGTATTGACCTTACAACATTTTGAAGTATGTGACACGAACAATGTGTCAGAGACCGTTGTGTACATGGAGCAAAATCCATCTACCTACATAGAACGCTTTAAAGGCAAGACATGGGGCTATTTAGTTGAAGAATTTAGTTACAGAATATTAATTTAGAATTCGTACATGTTGTGTATCGTCAGAATGTACTTGCAAATGCATTGTCGCAGATTTAACTGGTGAAGTTTAGATGATGTTTAATACGCATAGAAATATATGAGAAGAAGTTAGGGTGAATTTAGATTAATATTATCTGTATGTTGGGGTAATTTATTGAAAGAACAGAAAAATATGAAGGTGCATGTAAGCAATTACTCCAGCTGCGGCGAACGCATGTACAGCACTAACGGGACTTCCCTGCTTTTATACTGTGTTCCTCAACGCGTAAAGGCACACGTCCTGCTTGCCTTCATAACTACCCTATCAATATATCCTGCCTTCGTTCGAGGGTCAATTACCAATCACCTCAAGATCTTTCGGTTCGTTTGAGCTTCTTAGTGTGCTATCATTCAGTGAATATTCCCTTGCCATATAACGTTTGACAAAGTGCATCACCTCGCACTTATCAGGATAAAATCTCATCAGCACTGAACTGCCCGTATGAATAAGCTATCTATTTCAATCTTTAAACACGGACTATTTTCCTTGCTACCAACCATCTGTTTAATATTCAAGTCATCTGCAAACTTATGTATCCATCCTCAGACCCCCGTACATCATATGGCGCCTCTACTCTCTCATACAAAAGGATGCATACTCTTCTAAAACGTTTATGAATTCCACAAGTAGCAAGGGACATATCATGTTCGACCCATCAAAAATTGTTATTAAATTGAGTCACTTGCTACATAAATTCAGTGTCAGTTATGGGGTAATTACTTTACTGTGGGTCCAGCGTAATGCATAAGTCAGACCAGTTAAAGGAATCGGATTTACTCATTGCTAAAGTATATTATTGGATCAGACGTGTTTTTGTAAGACTTGACAGTTAGATCCCTATTCCAAGCTTTATAGGCATTCATCTTCACCATGTGCCAAAGTGGGATTTGAATTCATTTTCCTAAACACTTGGTCAGGAATTCTGGACCAGTGTGCCAGTGATGTTACCACCAGACAACTGTCCTCCTCGGGTGAAAGGCGAAACATCTGAAACTTGAGGAGAAGATTTGTAAAATGCATTTACTGGCGAGTACACGTCAAAAGAGCTGTGGATTTCAAATTAATTCTCCATTGTTGCAGAATATGCGTTGTTCCTGTTTCAGGAGTTATTCTTAGTCATAGAGTCTTACAGCATAGAAAAAGACTTTTCGATTTACTAAGTCAATACCGATCATTTTCCTAATTGAACTGGTCCAACCTAACTGCTCGTCCCTTTAGAGCTTTGCAAATCATGAACGTATCCAAATAACTTTGAAATATTTTAACTGCATCTTCATCCACCACTTTCTGTGGCAGTTCATTCCAAGCATGAAGCATTTTGTGTTAAAAATAATCCCTCGCGTCCTTTTGAAACATTCCATTCTCATTTTTTAAAAACTTTTCCTTATGTTTTGAACATCCCCATCCTAAGGAAAAGATTCTTGTCATTCACATTGTCTATGTCACTCTTTAATGTATAAAACTCATTATGTCTCCCCTCAACATCCAGCGCTTCATTAAATAACGTCAGTTTATCCTTTACCTTCATCCTCAGGAGATGCTTCAGCATATAGTAGTTGATCCTTTGTTCAAAATTAAATATATTGAGACCTCCCAAGCTCGTCCTCAAACTTTTGGAAAATCTACTACTTCCTTATTTTGTTTTAAGACAAGGAATCATATTCGAACTTTTCAAGTACTCCACGACATTCGTGTGTCTAGACGTTAATACTTGTGTGTGTTCATGAATGTATGTGAGTGTCTAAGTAGGGTTGCGAGTGTGTCCGTCTCTGTCCATGCATATGGATGTTTGTGTGTGTGGACATGCACGTGTTTGTGAAGGTATACATGCATGTGTGTTTGTGTGCCTCTGTGTGCCTCGGTGTGCTGTCTGTCGATGTGTGTCTCTGTGTCTGTGTGTTTCTTGTCTCTATGCATGTGTCTGGGCACATCTCTCTATATGCGTGTTTCTCTTTATGAATCTGGGACAGTGACTATATGCGCTTTTAGGGATATGCATGTGTGTTAGAGTATGTTTCTGTGTGCATTGAAGTGCATCTCCTTCTTCTGTGTATTTCTCTGTATTTCCCCGTGTTCGTGTCTGGTGTGTGTTCATGTATGCATTTTTGTGTCTGTGTCTCTGTGTGTTCATAATTATTTTGTGTTAATGCAACAGTATACATGTAGGTTTGTCTGCATGTCTGTGTCTGTATCTCTGTGCAATCGGGTCTTTGTTATTTTAGCGATGCAACCTTTGAAATAGGGTCAAACTCTTGTCTCTCTCTGCCTGCCGTCTTGTATTTAAAGTGATAATATCGATGCTAATGTTTATACCTGACTCTTTCTATGCATGTGTCTGTGTAAGTGCGTACATCTCTGTCTGCAGTGTGGAATCATATTTCCCTGTTGGAAGACGAATGAAAGAATTAAAATGTAGTGAATTCAATGCTCAGATTGCATTTCTCTCTCTCTACGCCTTCTGTCCCTCTTGTGATACAAGACCATAGTCTGCTGGAGGCTGCATGCCATTGCATAAGCTGTAGATTAATCTTTGGAGGAACACCTAACTCAGTGATAGTCTCACGGCGCATGTTTCTTTCTTCAAAGAATGCCTTTCAACAAACAAGAGAAATGCCCAATTCCTTGAGATATTGTTGTGAGATATGAAGAGAAGGAGATGAACATGACCAGTGCTGATCTCATACCCTCCACGTTTGAATTATTTCTCAATTAGAGTTTCTGAGAGTACATCAGAAAAAAAACTGTAAGTTGCAAAACGTGTAAACATATTCACCCTGTCTTCCCATAAAACGGTTCACTCGCAGGTGCATGTAAGCAATTAAAGTGGGAACACTCTATTTAATGTGTATAATGGCAGTAATACTGCTCAAAGACATATTATTGCCCTATTGCAGAGGGAGAACAATATTTCTCCGCAAAATATGTTGCACACTGAGGGACCTCAGTCCAATTACAAATCTCTCTGCATGCTACGCTTATGTGTGTCTGTGCGTGTCTGGTTGCTGCAGTTTGGATGATGCTGTCCTCTCTGTTTGCCTGTCTCACTGCATCCTTGAGTGTATTCTCCCTTGACTAGCCTGAAGTGCAATGGTACAGGGAGGCCAGCAGCTTTGTATCACTTCCAGTACAAGGGAGGTTGGATGCACTATTTTGACTCCACCGTAAAACAAGACATTTCTGATTAGACGACATTGCATGATCAGGGCATTTGAATTGGACAGTTTGATGTTGAAAAATAGGGAGGCGTGCCATTTGTTATCACTTGATTCGTGGGTAGGATCTCATAATGTCGTTTTCTCACTAGTCAACATTTCTCACATTGTCACAGCGTATCATTTACTCTTTATGCCATTGAAATGAGTTTGTTGTATGATTACTGACGAGTGAGACTGTGTCTAAAATAGTGAACCATTTACCGAAGAATTGTTCTATTTCATCCGAATACTTTGATGGATTTGATTTTGATGAAGACTTAAATAGGATTCCGTGCTGGTGGAATTATCCAGGAAGAAATTTTGTTTACCTGAGCAATTTATTTTGCACTACGATGTGCAATCCGTAGGTTCCCAGCCCAACACTCCATGCATTGGGCGAAGGTATCTCTGTTAAGAGTGCGCTGGAATATTTCCCACTTGTCTTGGTAGGTGCCGTCCCTACAACATTCAGGAAGTTTGACACCATCCAGGAGAAATCAGACTGTTTCGTTGACAGACATTCATGAACATTCACAGCACCATGTGACGCACTGCAGAAATCGACCAAAGCGCCTTAGACAACACCTTCGAAACACATGACCACATGCATTTGGAAGGACAAGGGCAGCAGGGACATGGGGAGGCCAGCTGTGACATGTTCGTCTCCAAGCCAATCGCCATATTGTCTTGGTATTATATCACTGTTCATTCACTGTCGTTGTCTTAAAATCCTAGCATGTCATTCCTATCAAATATTGTGGGACTGCCTCTACCACATAGACTGTCGCAATTTGAGAAGGCATCTGATCACCAGTTTCACCAGTTTCACCAGTTTCACAAGGGGAACCGGTAAACGGGTAATAAATGCTGACCCAGCCAGTGATGCCGATATCCAACGAAGTATTTCAAGAAAACAAAACATTTTAGAATGTAGAATAAACATGACCCTTCTTCGTGATTCACTGAGAAGTTTCATTTATTCATAACGCAAGGAATTCATGTACCCAAATATTTGCTGCTTTACTAACCTTCCATCTGAAGTAGACAATGTTGCTGCATAATTAAACACGTTTGCACATTAACTTACGATCTGCAGCGTAACACCAATTGATTTGAAATGGTATAGAAAAGCTTTTTTATCGTCTGTATTGATTCCTTGAATGACACAACACAAGAAACTGACAATAAAATTGATCTCAGGAGAATGAAGGTTACAGAGGTGGGGAAGATCAAATTCACACATTTCCTCCTGCTCTCCATCTCTGGGCTCTGCAATTAACTCCTTTTTTGGTTCCTTTCAACCTCTGCGGCACTCGACAGTTCATTGAAATGTGCCTGACTGTCAGAGCAATGAGCAAATGAATTAAAGCAAATAACAGTAAAGGGCTCAAAACCGTATCAAGCCAGTCCATTGTCACCAACCAAGTCAGTGTAGTGGCTTGAAATCACGTAATAGTTGCATTCCACATTGTTGACTATCGTTGACTACTTTCAGACAGAGCAGGGTGCAGATCGCTGCAACATCCACTGTTGTACGTTTCTTTGTGCAACATTTTAATGTCAGTTTTTGAAAACAATGTCTCCACCCAGGTAAAGGGAGCGTGAAAGTGAACCACATAAAGAAGTCCCTGGCTGCATCAATCAAGATCCAAATAACACCTCACACAGGAGTGATGTTCAAGAATGATGGACGGAAATAATCACCGGGAAATGTTCACGGTATAACCTCAGTGAAAGAAACCAACAATTCCATAACCATCATGTGACGAGTAGTGCAAGGGCGATTAGTACACTTCCCCAGGAAAAGGATAGCATTTGCCAGCAAATGAACTCTAGCAGATAAATGGGAGAAGGTTCAGTGAATTACTGATCAGAGCTTCGTCATTCCTATTCCAAAGAGCTTAAACAACATGTTATCAAAAAAAAACACCAGCACGTTGTGGGAGTTTATATCATTAGGGTTGTGTGAAGGTCAATTTTAAACGTTTCATGGCAATCTCAGGTTGTTTTTCTGATTAATATCTCCAGACCAGACATGATGGTGTTTGGGAAGACACTGGGTACACTGCCCCTCCTTGGAGAGTAGAATGAACTCTGCGATAATTTTGTTTGTAATGTTAATATTTGATGATGGTAGTAGATTTTTAAACTTCTCAGTTCCAAACCTGCCAGGGGTAGAACTAAATTAGAAACCTTGGTCCCAACTCAGTCATAGGACAGAGGTAAACAAACTCGTGAAACAAACTCGCTACCACAGCCACATTTGCTTCCTCAGTGCCTGCCTCCATGACGAACTCATCCCACACGGACTCCGGACCACTTTTAAACCAGCAGAGTTCGGACCAGAACAGGACAAACAGTACAGACTACAGGTTCAAAAACACCAGCAACGGTTCTCCTTCAAGATCCTCCGCTCCACGCTTGCAGCAATGCGCCGGCACCTAACCTCTCTACAGTCATCCCTGCCTCAGCTGAGGGCCACACTCTCTCAGAATTGCAAAGGACCCACTCTGTTCTACATCCTCAGGAGAATTCATACTCTCAACAAACAGTATTTCAATTCCATTTCAAACATCAAAAACTGTTAGTGCAACAAACTTTCATCTACCCAGCTCCATAACCAGCGCTCCACAAACATTCAAGAAGATTCCCCTGGCCTCAAAGTCTACTCAGACCCCATTAGCCATGCGGCTGATGCAGCTGCCACCCCCGCGCTGATTGATGATGTCGCTTCGGCCCCATCATGGCCACTCCCACAACCACTTCCACCCCTCACAATTCCTTATGCATCACAAATGACATCACTTCCGCCAGTCACATCGCTGATGCCACATGCTCCGTGACTTCCGCCACCCCTACTGCCGTGGTCACCACCACTTCTGCCTCCACCAGTGCCACTCACCTGCACTCTGCTGACACGCCGCTCACATTTCCCACTGTCACTATCCCCACCGCCAGAACCCCGAGGGGAACACTACCCCTGCTTTTGACTCCACCCCATTCCCCCCACCATTACACCCAGTTACAGGTTCCGCTCCCAGTCCCAGCTCTAAACCCACACCAGATCCCAGCTCCCAGCCCTGCCGAGTTTTCACCATCCCCCCAGACCTCCCCCTAACTGAGGGCGAACTATCCGTCCTCAGCAAAGGACTCATCTTTATCCCCCTCCGTCCATGCATCAATGAATTTAATACACGCCATGACGTCGAACAATTCTTCCATCGCCTCCCACTCCAAGCTTACTTTCACAAACAGGATTCCCGCCCACCTTCTGAGGACCCCTTCGCCCACCTCCAACACATTGCGTACACCTGAACACCCCGTGCTGGCCTATTACCTGCCCTCGACCTCTTCATTTACAACTGCCACCGGGACATTAACCGGCTCAACCTGTCTACCCCCCAATCTAACCTCTCACACGAACAACGCGCAGCCCTCCAATCCCTCTGCTCCAATCCCAACGTCACCATCAAGCCAGCGGATAAGGGGCGAAATGATAGTCTGGCGCACTGACCTCTACATCGCTGAAGCCAAACGCCTACTCTAGGACATCTCTTCATACTGCCCCCTCGACCATGACCCCACAACCCATCACCAAGACATCATCTCCCAGACCATACAGAACCTCATCACCTCAGGAGATCTCCCACGCACAGCTTCAAGCCTCATAGTCCGGGAACACCGCACTGCCAGGTCCTACCTGTTTCCCAAGATCCAAAAGCCTGACCACCCTGGACGACCCATTGTCTCAGCATGTTCCTGCACCACTGAACTCATCTCTACCTACCTCGAAACTGTCCTATCCCCCCAGTCCAGGAAATCCCCACGTACGTTTGAGACACCACCCACGCCCTCCACCTCCTCCAAGACTTTCCTTTCCCCGGCCCCCAACGCCTCATCTTCACCATGGATATCAAATCCCTCTAACATCTCCATCCGCCATGCCCAGCGCCTCCGAGCCCTCCGTTGTTTCCTCTCCAGACATCCCAAACAGTACCCGACACTCTCATTCATTTGGCCGAACTGGTCCTCACCCTTAACAATTTCTCCTTTGAATCCTCCCACTTCCTCCAGACCAAAGGGGTAGCCATGGGCACACGTATGGGCCCCAGCATTGCCTGTCTCTTTACACTGGCACCACACACCACCTCTTCCTCCGCTACATTTATGACTGCATTGGCGCCACCTCGTGCTCCTGCAAGGAGGTTGAGTAGTTCATCACCTTCACCACCACATTCCACCCTGACGTTAAATTTACCTGGACCATCTCTGACACCTCCCTCCCCTTCCTGGACCTCTCCATCTTCATTAATGACGACCGACTTGACACTGACATTTTTTACAAACCCACCGACACCCACAGCGACCTCGATGACACCTATTCCCACCCTACCTCTTGCAAAAATGCCATACCGTATTCCCAATTCCTCCGCCTCCGCCGTATCTGATCCCAGGAGGACCAGTTCCACCACAGAACACACCAGATGGCCTCCTTCTTCAGAGACCACAATTTCCCTTCCCTCATGGTTATACATGCCCTCCACCACATCTCGTCTATATCCCACAACTCCCCCCTCAGACCCCACCCGTCCAACCATAACAAGGACAGAACGCCCCTGGTGGTCACCTTCCACCCTACCAACCCTATAAACCATATCATCCGCCGGCATTTCCACCACCTCCAAACAGACCCCACCACCAGGGATATATTGCCCTCCCCACCCCTTTCTGCCTTCCACAAAGACCGTTCCTTCCATGACTACCTGGTCAGGTCCACGCCCCACTTCAAACACCCTCCCATCCTGGCACTTCCCACTGCCACCGCAGGAACTGTAAAACCTGCGCCCACATCTCCTCCCTCACCTCTATCCAAAGCCCAAAAGGAGCTTTCCAAATCCATCAAAGTTTTACTTGCACATCCACTAATATCATTTATTGTATCCGTTGCTCCCGATGTGATCTCCTCTACATTAGGGAGACTGGGCGCCTCCTAGCAGAGCACTTTAGGGAACATCTCCGGTACACCCGCACCAACCAACCACACAGCCGCGTGGACCAACATTTTAAACCCCCCTCCCACTCTGCGGAGGAAATGGAGGTCCTGGGCCTCCTTCTCCTCTGCTCCCTTTCAACCAGACGCCTGGAGGAAGAACGCCTCATTTTCTGCCTCGGAACACTTCAACCCCAGGGCATCAATGTGGACTTCAACAGTTTCCTCATTTCCTCTTCCCCCACCTCACCCTCGTTCCAAACTTCCAGCTCAGCACTGTCCCCATGACTTTCTGGACTTGTCCTACCTGCCTATCTCCTTTTCCACCTATCCACTCCACCCTCTCCTCTCTGAGCTATCAACTTCATCCCCTCCCCCACTCACCCATTGTACTCTCTGCTACTTTGTCCCCACCCCCACCTTCGTCTAGCTTATCTCTCCACGCTTCAGGCTCACTGCCTTTATTCCTGATGAAGGACTTTTGCCCGAAAGATCCTTGGATGCTGCCTGGACTGCTGTGCTCTTCTAGCAGCATTAATCCAGAATCAGTCATAGGACAGGCGATTGAACTCTCAATAAACCAAAAAAAATCCCCTTCTCATTAGAGACTATCATTCCTACACTTAGCATTGAACCAAATCTTGATCAGGGCTACAACAGGCACAGGAAACAATTCATCAGAATCTTGGTAAGATTACAAAAAAAAACTGGGTTGGCATGGTGTCTCATTGGTTAGCTTTGCTGCCTCCCAGGGATTCAAGTTCGATACCAGTCTCAGGCAATTGTCTGTGTGGAGTTTACAAATTCTCGCCG
This sequence comes from Chiloscyllium punctatum, assembly GCF_047496795.1. Lineage (NCBI taxonomy): Eukaryota > Metazoa > Chordata > Chondrichthyes > Orectolobiformes > Hemiscylliidae > Chiloscyllium > Chiloscyllium punctatum. Next base: position 65,546 of record NW_027309956.1, read on the forward strand.
TCTCTGAATGAGTTTCTCCCGGGTGCTCCACTTTCCTCCCACTGTACAAAAATGTTCAGGTTAGGTGAATTGGTCATGCTAAATCGCTCATAATGTTCAGGGCTTTTTCGGTTACCTGCATTAGTCAGGGTAAATGTAGAGTGATTGGGGAGGGGAATGGGTCTGAGTGGGTTATTCTCCGGAGGGCCAGTGTGGGCCTGCTGGGCCGAAGAAGGTGTTTCCATAATGTAGTATTTCTAATTCTTGTCCACATGTCTTACAGAAATTTAGTACAACAAAGTAGGCATAGTTTCTTTTGTGGAAACCTTTGAGTACTCGAATGACAGTGATATTTACACCCTGAATCTACAGAGCTGCACATGACAACTATCATGACATGTCGTAATAAAGAGGGCAATTTGTCAAGATATGAATCTCCTGACTAGAGACAGTGAATCAGAATTTTCAGAAGAAATGGTTGTTTCATTTTGCTTCACAAATCAAAATGGATGCATGTTCTTCGTTGATTTGCTTAATAAGAATAAAAAAAGACCATTTATAAATTTTCTACCATGTCCAGCCTCTTCTGCCGTTTTGTGAAAGAGAGTTCCAAACCACTCCGACATTTTTTTAAAGATTATTTTAGAGTAGATTACTTACAGTGTGGAAACAGACCCTTCGGCCCAACAAGTCCACACCGCCCCGCCGAAGTGCAACCCACCCATACCCCTCTAATCACCCCTTACCTAACACTATGGGCAATTTTAGCGTGGCCAATTCACCTGACCTGCACATCTTTGGACTGTGGGAGGAAACCGCAGCACGCGGAGGAAACCCACGCAGACACCTTGAGGACGTCCAAACTCCACACAGTTAGTCGCCTGAGGCGGGAATTGAACCCGGGTCTCTGGCGCTGTGAGGCCCAACGTCTCTCCCGAATGATCTGGGTTTCATTTACAGACTTTGTTCCTCGCTGCAGAATCCCAACCAATTGAAATAGTTTATCTTTTCCTTTTTCTCACTTGCATTACTTCGCTCAGATCACCCCTTAACCTTCAAAGTTCTCAAAAAAGTAGACGTCATTTGAATATCAAAAACAGAAATTGTTCATCAAGTCTCACTGCATCTCTGACAAAGAAAACAGAGTGAATATTGCTCGTCCATTGATCCTTCTTTCGACCTAACTAGCCCGAATTCTTCTCATACCTACAAACCCTATGAACTCGGAACAGATGGCAGAGCACTGAGATCAAAAAGCGCTGCATTTTCAGTGAAGTTCGGAGAATCTGGCAGCAGAGAATTGTAAGGAGAATGATGCTCAGTGAACAGCTATCACTGTTTCTGTGTCTGACCAAGGTGACCAGTCATTGAGTTAGAGAGATTATTGTTCAAAAGCTAGATTCAGAGAGCAGATCAGCAGCAGATTAAAACAAGCTCAACTGTCATTTTGCCATACCAGGAATGCTAATGACGACCAGTTTGGTGACGATCATCTTCTTCACGTGTTGAATTATTTAATGCATTTTTCGGTGTGAGGCGATCTCTCTCTTCAGAAATTGACAAGCTCCGTTTGTTGAAACTTTGAGCAGATGCATTCACAAATATGTTGCTTTATATTATATGTAAGCACTTTCTGGAGGTCGAGACTGCAGCATTGCTCAAATTTGTTGCTTTTTCTTCAAATTTCCGCAAAGGAAGAATCTAACTATAATAATAAGCTTAATCCCAATTTTGGTTTAGCATTTCTCGTCAGTTCATTTTAATTGGCTCAAGTTAAGGTATTCCACAATTGCTATCGTAGACCTGAATCAAACCCTGCAATGATAAATGATATGATTTATAAATTGAAATTCTACGTCTTGTGCCCGTGAATCCATTGTCACTTGTCATAGAAAAAACCCATCCGATTCAATAAAAGCCCTGACGGATAGAAAGCTGCTTTTCCTATCTGCTCCAAGCTGTATGTGACTCCTGATGCACGGAAATTGTTTTGATTGTTGCAGGTCAGTTATCTTAACTCCAAGATGTCACTGCAGGAATTCATACAAGTTCTATTTGATAATAAATGCCCAATGTTCATCAGCATTCTTATTTCTCAAATCTTGAAACATTCCATTTCACAATACAACAAAATTCTGGCAATGTGAAGGCGTGGGCAGAAGTGAAATTAATTAAACAGCTCCTAAACAAAATAATCTAATCAACACCTCTTGAAATTAAATGGCGTTGCTACTACTGGTCTCCAGCTTTCAACAACCTGGGAGTTACCAGTAATGCCAAAATGAATTGGCCTCACTACATAAATAGTGTGGCTACAAGAGCACGCCATGTGGCAAGTACACAGCTGTGAGTAATGAATTCTTGACTCCAAAAGCTTCTCCAGTACTTGCAAGCATACATCAACAGTGTGAGGGAATACTCCGCGCTTGACTGGTCAAATGTATCGTCAACCATCCTTAAGATATTGCGCAGCAACATGGTTAAATTTTCATACAATATGACAATACGGTGGACATTTGATGTCTGAAATGAAAGCAGAAAGCGCCAGAGAAGTTTATCAAGTCCAGCAACATACTTGGAGAGAAATACAGAGTTAGGTTTTTGAGTCCAAAATAGATCTTCTTTAGAAGAGTACTGAAGAGAAGACATGTAGGACAAGTAATATTAATTCTCTATCACTTCTCGCAGATGTTCGCAGGCCAGCTAAGTTTCTTCGGAACTGTCCATTCCATGGCAAAGAAGCGAGTCTGATTGGCACCTTATCTGCAATTGTAATCACTTCGCGCTTGATATTCGGTAGCAGCTTTTTGTGTCATCAACAATTTCCCTGAGACAGCACCCCCCTGCTCCACAACCACTATCATCCTAAAGGCTAAGAAAATAAATGAATGAGAATAGCAATGTCTGCAAATTCCCCTCCAAGCTACTAAACATCCTCACTTGGATTGATACTCCTTCAGTCAGTTCTTCACTGTCCAAGTGCATCAGAGGACTACTCTCCTTCCCTCATTTCAAAACATCCACATCGTTTAATGAAGTTTTCAATTAAACTTTATCAAACTCTTTTGTTAGAAGGCCAACACTTACTGGGAGGTGAGAACAACTTGACAAAAGTATAACGCTTGAGCTGCAGAGTCAAGAGGACCAGGTTTCAAATATGCATCCCTTTGTTCTTGCAGCAGATCCATGTAATTAGACATTTGCCATCAGCTGACTCAACCACTTGCCATGAATAAAACTGCTGAATTTTCACAGGACCTATTTTTCAGCTACAATTCGCATTGCCACCCAATTCCAATTGAGATGAACGGTTGCCAATTAACTCGGGCATAGATAATCAACGGAAATGCGACACTTTTCACTTTACATGTAAACTGCTGAGTTGGACCATGCCTATGCTGGCAAAGTCCGAAATTTTGTGAATAGAATCCCTACAGTGAGAAAATAGGGCTATTGGGCCGAACAATTCCACACCCACACGCTAAAAAGTATTATATCCAGACCCATTCCCCTACCCTATTACTTTACAGTGCTCCTGTCCTATACATTCCGAAACACTGGGGAAATTTAGCATGGCCAATTCACCTCACCTGCATATATTTGGACTGTGGGAGAAAACCCACGCAGACACAGGGAGAATGGGCATACTCGAAACAGTCATCTGAGGACGCAATCGAATTCAGTTCCTTGGTACAATGAGGCAGCTGTACTAACGACTGAGCCACTGTGCTCACATCAGACTTTCTACCAAATGAGCCTTATAAAAAAATTTAACACGTCACGACAGCCATTTTGCACCAAAAATACAAATATAATGCTTTCTTCCCAGAGACAGATGTAGACTGGACATCCTCCACCACATAGTCTGCAGGTGCTCAGTTAAATGATAGATATTTTCGCACCATTTATGAGCTCATGGCTACAATGAGCTACTTAAAGGCTAGAACGGAAGTCCTCAACCAAATATGTTCTTCATGATACTCTTCCTGCTGTGACTGAGGTACATGTCTCCATTTAGTCTATGTCATCTATTTTCAGTAACACCATTTTTCTGTTTGAAGCTCATCACCGATGCGTTTCCCTTGGATTTTCTTTAAGGTTATTGAATAGCGTTGCCTCTTTGAAGCTTGGAAAGTCAGCTCGAGACTGCTGAGACCTTTTCAAGATACTTCCCCTTCCACAATTTGCTCTTGCCTTCTACTTTCCCCTCATTTTCAGTGCTACTCCATACAAACAAATTGGAAACGCTGTTCATGCATGACGTCACGGAACGTGCCATCACGGCGCAAAACCCTCTCCCAGGGAACAGCGCACGTTTGTGTTGGTTATCCATGCCTTTTGCATTCACCTAGGATGATGGGAATAGTGATTGTCATCTATATATCCAGAAGTAAAATGAACCTGAATCCGAGAAATTACCATTCCAATCATTTTGCGAGTCGTCATGTTAAAAGTCGATAAATGGGACTATTTTACTATGTGTAAAATACATTAAGAAACACAAGATTTGATCATAATGGTAATAAGCTGTGGTATCTGACCGAAGTGTGAGCACTGAATGCTCCGCTTTAATTTGAACAAGCGCAGATTTTCCGGTGCAGTTCCTGTGGGGGAATGCGAATATCATTTGCAGACATTCAAAACGACACTTGGAAACATCATTTGTCTTTCACACTGTCTGGAAAATCTCAAGATGACAATAATTTTCGTAAATTCCCTATCATATGAAAGTAGGCTGTTTGGTCGAGCAACTCCACACCAACCCGTTGACGATTAGCCCAACAAGACTCACCTGTTTCTCTATACCAATACATTTCGCCACAGCGAAATAACCTAACCAAAGCAACCCTGAACATTTGGGTATTTTCCAATGGCCAGTCAAACGACATTACACACCATTTGACTGTGGAAGTAAACTTATGCACATACGGGGTAAATGCAAACACGACACAGCCAGTCGCCGCAGGCTGGAATCGAACTGGGTCCCTGGCACTGTGAGGCAGGAGTACAAAGCACTTTCATTCTTCCATGAGCTCATTGGGTTCAAAATAAATGAAATCCAAAAGCCTCATGCAAAGCTTTGAAGCATGCATTCTCTCTTGTGGATTGTTTTTCTTTGAAAGTGAACCAAATTCAAAAGTATGTACACAGCAAGAGTGCAGCTTGAACATTAAACTTTCATTGTGAACAACCACAAGTTCAGAATTACATGCGGCAACTGGAGTAAATCAGTGTGAATGCAGTGTGGAGGCAAACACTTCGGTCAGATACCACAGCTTATTACCATTATGACCAAAAATTGTGTTTCTTAAAGTATTTTACACATAGTAAAATACTCTCAATTATCGACTTGTAATTTGAATACTTGCAAAATGATTGGAATTGTAATTTCTCAGATTCACGTTCATTTTAATTCTGGATATATAGATGGCAAGCACTCTTCCCATCATCAGAGGTGAATGCAAAAGGCATCGATAACCAACACAGACGTGTGGCGTTCCCATGTATTGTTCTTTGTTCCTGAAGTGAAAAAGTCTCCCAACTGATTCATAAGGGACCTTTAACGTGTGAAGCGAATGCGATAACAACTGCACGACAAAAACCGTGCCAGAAAGAAGGTGTTTCACCAGAGCTGCATGTGCCTTGCTTTTGTATCTCTCGCTGTTTAGAATTTCCTGCTCCTTAGTGATATAAAAAATAAAAAATGGATACATATCATTTGGCTGGCTGTCATTTCCTCATTATAGGATCCAACATGGCTTAGATTTTAGAGCATATGATAATATTACCTAGTCGATGACAGCGCGAATCAAGACGTTCATCTGAGACTGTAAATTCTTTCATTCCTCTTGGTGTCTGAATAAACTGAAAACACACTCGATGCTTAGAAACGTGAACATGTGAACTGCTTCCAAACACGTTTGAGGATTTCTGGATTTGATTCACCAACGTTGGAAAACGTCAGACATTATCCAAATAAGACCTTCCGTTATCTAACATAGGATTCAGTTGAAAGAGAGCATATACCAGGAATCTGGCATTCTCTGTGACACCAGCAACTAAGTGTTCTCCTTGGCTTTTAACAGGGCTGTTTTTGTATGGAAAGGAAATGTGGTACTACTGTTACAGAAAGGATCAGTGATCGGTACCTACATCCTTAAACAGGATGACTATTAATGTTGTACACATTGGCGCTTATTTAGCACCAAGGAGGAGAGAAACTTAACAAATTTCATACAGCAATCAATTTGAATTTTATTCCTTTTCCACTTGATAGCAGACATGCTTGAGCAAATTCAAAGCAAGATTTGCTGATGAAAACAAAGAAGAAACATGTGTTCACATCAATCCATAGCACTATCGCGGGTAATAAGACTGCTTCCACATTGTTGTGAACCAGGGACTGCACACGTTGATAGTGAACGTTCTATCCACTACACCACAGATACAGCGCAAACACAACTCACCAGAGTTGCATAAGCCTCGCTTTCGTATACCTCCCTGTTTTGACTTTTTTTGTCCCTCGTTGAACGCCGTAAACCAATTTAGGTCCTATTGGCACAGAAAAAAAGTCAGGGCATGGTAACCGCACCCTTACCTTCGTGAAGAAGAGCTTATGTACGAAACATCGATTCTCCTGCACTGACCTGCTGCGCTTTTCCAGCAACACATTTTTCAGCTCTGATCTCCAGCATCTGCAGTCCTCACTTTTTCCCTCTTATCCAGGATAACTGATGAAGGTATACACATCGGCACATATCCAAGACCAAGGAGGACAGAAACTTAACAAAGTTTCATTCATCAGTTAATCGGAATTGTGTTCACTTTCAGCATGACTACAGATATGAATGAACAAATGCAAACTAAATATTGCTGATGAGAACAACCATCAAGAAAACTCCATTCACATCCGTCCAAAAGACTGCCACCAGTTTTGTGACTGTAATTGTCCAGATATCAGCTGGTGAGCTTTTGCGTATAAGGCGAATGTGATAACCACTGCATTCCAGAACCACATTAATGGCACAAGCATGCTCACTGAACTTTGTACAACACTAAAATTTCCTGTTGTTTATCGCATTATATTTCTGTTTGAAGTCGATCGTTGTCATCCAATGTTATTGGCAGTATTGTACATTGAAGATTATAACGTGAAAATGCTCATGAAATAATTACAATTATGTTGCTAGGTTGGCAGGGTTTATAATTATTACTTTTCAGCTGTTGAGCTACTCCCAAAGTAGGCAGGACTTAACGCAGAACAGAAGCTAAAACGGCATGGAAAGACCATTTGCAGTCTCAACGGAGCAGGAATGCTGTTTGTGAGATAGTTCGCATTGTCTGGGTCACGAAATGCCTTTCGAGTGGGAGATTATCACCATAGTTCCAGGTGAACACAGCGTGGACACTGACCAAAAGGAAGTCGTGTGCTGACACACATCACACAGTGGGTTGGAAGTAATGGTTACATTTTATTGCTCGCCACAGCGTATCCCTGGCAAACCTCGCCATAATAATCGCTCGGCAAAAGTGTAATTCGAACGTGAAACTCCTTAGAGACAAAAATCTAAATCATGCAGCTTAGACCACTCTTCTACATTGGCTACACAAGCCTACTTGGGTGGTTGTACCAGATGACATCTTTCAGCAACTGAAATTGCCAGCGACTTTTCTGCAAAATAAGGGGCGAAATAGAAGCCCAGCAGCTGAAAATTTGACTCAGCAGTAGAATCCAAGAGTGACAGATCACATTCCGAGTCTGTTGGACACTTTGTGCCGAGAGTAGTTGCTAGTTTCCTTGACTTTCTCCTTAACTGAGCATTTGTCTGCAGAGGTCCCCACACCTGGACATGCGCAACTGTCACATGCCTGCCATCTCAGTGGGAAACCGAAGAGAAGCCACTCACTAAAATTTACTACAGCCCGCACTGATTAAAAAGAGGAGCTTTGCAGGAGTTTCTAAGCATATTGATAGAAGTTAAAAGGCGATCCGAGATGTCGAAACTGCTAACTCTATGTCACTGTTCTTTGATCGAGGTGTGAAAAGCTCTCCCGTCGAGTCACCATGCACTTCCCTTGATGCAGAATGAATCATACTGGAGGTGTTTCACCAGAGCTCCATCTGTCTCAACTTCTTATCCCGCCCTGTTTAGACTTGCCTGCTTCTCTGTGATAGAATGGAAAATCCATTGACTCATGTCATTCAGCAGCCTGTCTGTCTTTTCCAGTTTCATTTCCAACATGGCTGAGATTTCAGAGCACAGGTTAATATTAGGGAGTGTATGAGACTGCAAGTCAAGAGGTTCATCTGAGTCTGCAAATCAATTCGTTCAGGTTGTTGACTGAATGAGCCGCAAACATTGCCAGCGCTGAGATACTCGAATATTTGAAATGCTCCAAAACATGACTGTGGATTTCTCATTCGTTTTGCCGCATGTTCAGAGACTGCAGTCCACATTTTGTTGAGGCCTTTCAGAGCCTATTTTGGGATACGTATAACAGAGTGGACAGCAGGAAGTCGATGTTCACTATGACACCAGAAAATGAGGGTTCTCCATAAAACTGAACCAGCCGGTCTTCATTCAGAATGGTACTGTGGTACTACTTTTACAGAAAGTACCAGTACATGGTAATGGCATATTAAACATGTGGCCATCGGTGCTGTACACACCGCAGCTTCTTCAGGACCAGGGAGTTGATTAACTTAACAAAGTTTACATCCAATCATCGGAATTGTATTCCATTCCATCACTACCGATAGAGGCGAACAAATTCAAAGCAAACTTTGCTGATAAGAGAAAAAAGCAGGAAGCTCTGTTCGCGTCAATCCAAAAGAATTCCGCCCATTTTGAAGCTGTTTCTGATCGATTTGAAGGGGGAAAATTTCGAGTTTGAGGCGACTAAGTTAACCACAAGATTACAGAAACACACTGAGACAGTGCAGCCGTGCCGCTGACCTTCGTACACCACTGAAATTAGCCTTTGTTAAATGCATCAACTTTATGTTTCAGCGGGATCGATGCCGTCCAGTGTTACAGGCATGGAAAAAAATCAAGAAAATCGCGCGAACTTATTGAGGAAATATCTACAAAGATGTTGCCAGTTGTAAATTGTTTGGATTGTACGTCGAGGCTGAATAGGATGAGACAATTTTCCCTGGAGCATCGGGGTTGAGGCATGCCTGTAACACCACTCCACAAAAGGATTGTCGTCGGTGCCGTAACCATCGGTGCTCGAGGCATCGGCGCTTATGCAGGACCAGAAAGCAGAGAAACTTTAAAAAGAAATGTATGCACAAATTAATTGGAATTGCACTCCTTTTCATCCCTGCAGCACTGATGAAGGGGCAAATTCAAAACACGGTTGGATGATGAAAAATGCAAGAAACCGCTATGAACGACAATCCAGAAAACTGTCGCTGGTAACAAGGGACCACCAATATTTCTGCCTTCACACAGAAGGCAAATTGACACTTGTACAATGAAGAAAAGATCGGGCCCGCCGACTTCACTCTTAAAAAATGTTGACTGCCAGTGCTGAAAACACCTGCGCATATTCAGGATGAGCAAGAAGGGAAATCTGACAAAATCGCTCAGCAATTCATTGGTTTCGTATTCCCTTTGACCACAACAAAAGACACGGGAGAGGATGTTTAAAGTAAGGTTCACTGACAAGCGCAGCAAGCAATAGGGTCCGCCCATGTTATCATTCTTTCTGCCCTGAATTTTGCAGTACAGATCCTTCCTGTGGGAGGTGAACGTGGAAACCACTCCGCCACAGAAACACAGTCCCAATTGAACTGCCCTCCAGGGGGGATTGCTTTGCACAGAACAGATTGGGGTTGCTGTGCGCGAGAAATCAAAGTCAATCACCTGCAGAGATGGTTTGCAAAGCTGGCAGCATATGTGGAGGGCGCCGGATTCAGGGCCACGCTGGGAAAGAGACTGGATATTAAATCCAAAAGGTTATTTGTTAATGGAGAATGCTGGAGAATACGATTGACCCATGATCGAATGGAAGGGCAGACTAGGTGGATCAAAAGGTCTGACGCGCTCCTACAATTCGGATCTCTAGCTATCGGGTATCAAATTGAATAGAAACAGAATTAATTGTTCAACTCAACGTCATTCCGTCAGAATTGGGGAAAGTGAGAAATGGGGCAGGTCCGAAACATTGTGAGAGAAAGGGAAAGGTGTAGTTGAGGAAATAACATAACAGAAGCTCGGTATGAAGGTAGTTGTCAGGACAGATTAAGTACAAAGTTAGGATGCAGAAACGTAGATGTGGATGGACATGAAAAAGGGAGAGTCACTGAACTCAAAATGATTTCCCAGACGCTGCCAGGCTGCTGAGAGTTTTGGTTACAGAATCAGAAAATGTGACAGTACTCATAGACCAAGCAAGTCTCTCTGCTCTGTGTATGTTTGGCTTCCCCATTTCTCCAGATTACTTTTTCCCCACACCGAAACCTCACAATCGTACCCCACACCACCCGCTTACTGAGAATAAACTGTTCGTTGCGTAAACCGCCATGAGCACACAGGAATACAATTTTCCATGTGACTTGGGAAACGTTCAGGGACAGTTCCCTTAGCTTATCATCAGAAACTTCAGAATGATTTAATTCTGTTTCAGGATAATTTAACATGGAGCCGTCACTGTCAGTCCCCCAGCAAGTGGCCTCATCTTATTCCGCGACTGTGAACAGTTTGGTTGGTGCACGGTTGGAGTGGGACTTCTTCCTTTGAAAGAGACATAATTCGTCGTACCATTGGCTGTACCATTAAACTGGTCTCTCTGATATCCAGTGAAGTGGAGAGAGTTTTCACTCAGAAATCGACGTGTGAACAAATGCAGCACGAAACTGCGAGCACGCTGTGTGTTGGGTGGTGATGCTGAACGTGGAATAGGCTGCGAATACAGTTAGCAAGTGAAACACCCGTCGTGAGGCTCGAACCGACGAAGATAAACGTGCTAGTCGCACGTTCTGCCAACTCAGCTAACGAGGCCTCCCTGGGAAGTTATTTATTTTCCCACATGCCCATACTGAGCATAATCCAGTTGGCATCTCGATTTGCAAGGATCCATTTCATTCGTTCCAATCACAAATAAAGTCATTCACGTCTTCCACTTCTCAGCTGTTATACTTTCAGAACATCTCCATTCACATTAGCACTTGTTCTGGGATTTAAGATTCAATATGAATATTTTAATACTTTTACCTTCATCTATTTGCCATTGATGTGATTCCCAATCACTCAAGCAGACGGTGAATCAATCGGGAAATTACTTCAGTAAATCGAGTCACTTCTACCACAGACAGGAGGCAATTTCATTGCCTGGTGAGACACAATCCACACTATCAACACTTCCTTCGTCTTGCCTGTATCCAATATTTACCACTTCTCACCTCGGATACTGGAGTTTGATTTAAAATACGTTCCAAGAGCGGGAGCAATCTTCTGCAGTCATGACGAAATTAAAGGGGAGTTTTTACCCCTTCCTATAGGAAGCACTATCCATGAGGAAGGATTTTCAATAAGTTGTGTTCCAAGGCTGGCCAGGTGACGCTGATTGAAGCAGCAGAGACCGCTTTAAGCTTGAAGTGGAAGATTGGAGGCGCATCCTACTGTGTGTCCCTGTCTCACTCCATGCAGATTTAGGGTGAAACATGGACGAGTTCTCGTATGTGTAATGTCGGATTGTGTTCGGTGTTAACGCTTGATCTGAAATATTTGAATCTCTGTGAGTGGCCTTGAACCACCAACGCATGGGCCAAATATGTTAATGAATTGAGACAGAGAAACTGGCACCACAGGCACGTAAATTCCCCAAAAGCAGGGATTTGAGAAGTCGCTGAACAGCTGCTGCTCTCACTGTTTTAAGATTCTGTCACTAATTTTTCTGCTTACATCATCGAGAGAAGCAAAGGCCAAAGGAACCGCAACGATCCAAGCCAGAATCCCACAAGGTCTTTCTGAAGGAACTGCCAGATTTGCCCATTGTCCCAGTTGATCAAGATTTCATTGTTCTCTTAGAAAACCTTCTTCTCTGTCTGCTACAACACCAGATTTGGTTTCGTCTACAAACTTACTATCCATGCTTCCTAAATTCTCATGCAAATTATTTCCAAAACGATTAAAAACAGCAGCATGGTCCTCGGACACATCACTGGTCATAGGCCTCGAATTGGAAACACAGATCTCTCCCAGCACACTCTGTCTCCTGCCGTCAAGCCAATTTTCTATCTCATTGACCATCTTTCCCTGTTCCTCAGTGATCTAACATTATGAACCAGCCTATCTTGCGGAATTTTGTTGGACCTTACTGAGGTGCACGTGTGCGAGCTAAGTGGCTGTCCAGCCCCATCTACGGCACTTTTTATTTCCCTTCCCAGGAACAAAGACACGGAGGAGTCTGTCCAAAACTTTTTCATTCAACTTTGCAAAGTCGGGTGCTGTTCCCAAAGGTACACACACACAAGCATAGTCATCTCCACGCATTATATACATGGATATGTGGGCTGGGTCTACTACTGCTGCCTTGACCAACGAGTGCTAGGATTCCCCACTGTTTTCCTTATTTGGGTTCTGGTGCCTGCGATTACTTTGTTATTCACTTGGCCAATCAGTGTTTGAGCTTCCCGTTCTTCCCTTATATGGATGATGTTGTACAACTGTGGTTAAGGGTGGTCTCTCAACTATCGAGGAAAGCTGTTACAACTGTTTCATTCATATAAACGTGGGGGAGTTCTGGCAACAGTTTCGAGTGTCTGCTTGTGTTTACTATGAGGTAGAAAAGACTAAAAGGCAGCTAACCGTCTACCCCCTACATGGTTGTTTTTACTATGAGGTAGAAAAGACTAAAAGGCAGCTAACCGTTTAAAAATTACACTACCCCCTACAAATCCCCCGTGTCTTTTCTTACGGCCTGTAATTTTTCAACCGTAAGTTTCTTCTCCAGGGCATTTAATAACTCCCGAGCTTGTTCATCAAACTGCCTTTCTCTAGTACTACCCCCGCCCAAGAGGGATTCACGTTGTTCCATCTCGAGATTTATTCGTTCAACCTGCCCAAAGGGAACATTCTTCTTAGTAAGGGCGGTTTCGATCAGTCGTTGAGTTAATCCCCGGACACAGGGAATAACGCAACACCCAAGGGCAGTGAGTACTCCTGCCACCACTATACATGAGACAAGAAAGGGAACGACCACCCCCGTCCTTTTAGCGAACCAAGCTTCCAACCAGTTCGTGAGGCCAGAGTCGATGCCCGAGTTTTCGGCCAGTTCGTCCGCCAATGTGGTGAGTCCATCCAGGGCGCGGGTGATGGACCCATCAGGGGCTGTGTTGTTGGGGATGAAAGTACAGCATTGAGTGCCTATCATGACGCAAACACCCCCCTTCTCTGCCAACATCATGTCTAAGGCCAACCTATTCTCCCACGCCATCTTACTAGTGGCGTCCAGTTGTTCTGCTATTCCTCTCACTGCATCCCGGGTATAATTAATGAACCTCTGCTGATTGTAGTAAATATAATTAATCCAATCCACATTCTTATTGATGGTCACCCACCAAAACAGTGACGACTCAAAACCCGCCGCTATCTGGTTCCTAGCCTTGTATTCGTCAGGAACACCCCTGGGGACCCCTATGGCATCTAAATATATGTTATCATCGAAAGAGGTCTCCAAAGCTCTCTCAGTTCTTCCACTAGAACGGGGTTGCTCTTGTTTTTCGAATACCAGGGTGAATGGGATGGCCAATTGAACGATCGCACAAGTGCCCGTCCATTTTTGGGGCAGGGTCGGTCGCAGAACCCTCCCACCACAGTACCACCAGAGGTCTGCCCTAGGCACATGAATGTGGTAGTAATTCCCGCCCCCGGTAGTTTCATTGACCAGCCAAATTGATACGCTGCACTTGTCAAATGTCCCCACATCGTCGTCCCACTGTAGTCCCGTCCGAGAGACGCAGGCCTGGTGCGTACCCGTTACCCCTGAGAATGATGGCGGGCGTGGCGCCCCCTCAGACCTGACGGGGGGAAACTTCAAACTCAAGGGTCGACAAGTGGGGTTGTTCCAGGCCTCTCGGTCCTGGTACAGCCTTATCATACAGTCCATGGCTCGTGGGTGTTTCTCCCATCCCAGCGGGAATGGGACCACCTGAGGGTTAGGGCGGGCACTCGTGCATGCGTAGCAATCACTCTTTTTCATGCTCCTCACAGTATATTTGACCCATTCCATCCAGGCATTCGCCTCCCCGTATTCCGTTTCTATTTCAAAGGTCTTTTCCAAATCCGTCGTCTCAATTATTCTAATCTTTTCCTGCTTATCAGTGGTGCATGAGCCCCCAGACTCAGCTTCAATGACCGTGATATACGTGCAGCACAGCTGCATCCCCCCCCCCCCCCCCCATCCTGCCTGGCCCCCAACTCTAATACACAGTATTGTTCTATTAAGGCTCGCCTCGTTATTTTCCAAGTTCTTTATGGTCAGATCAAGCGGATTGCACTGATTCTGCCCACAATCTCATCCAGGGGTGAAGGGATCACGGACAACTGACACCATAGACTGGACCCCGGGGGCTGGAGGCCTATTTAGGCCTTCCCTACCATGCAATTGTAATACTAACGTCTGACCCTGGAATCCCCTTTCTCTCTCTAGGTTCCGCTTAGTTTGATTCCGTTCACTTTTAGTCCTACAGGGCACCAACTCACATAGGTCTAAGCTAAGTGTCTGTGTTGATTGGTTGGCAAGCACGGAGCTGGTGAACCACTGACGGTCCTCTGCTTGTTTTTTTCCAGAGGCCAAATTGGGTAACACGCACACTATGACCCAGCCCAAGGATAATGGCATAGCAAGTTAACAATACGATTGACCGCATTTTTTTTTTGCGACACCCGTAGCCCGAGGGCACAGTTCCTTTAGACTCGCCAAAGTCCGATTAGTTCGTTCTCAGGGTCTGTGTTCCTGAGATGCCTTTGTCAGAGAGGTTCGTTCGTCCTCCGTCGGTTGTGGCACTGGTCCCTTGACTCGAGTGTAATGTGTCCAGCCCTTTTCGGCCGTACGGACAGCCGTTTCGGTCGTCAAAAGTACCAGGAAGGGACCGTCCCAAGTTGGTTCGAGGGTGCATTGCTTCCAGCTTTTAATCAGGACCCACTGACCCGGCTTGACGGTGTGCACCGCAAACTCGAGGGGCGGCGTCTGGGCCAAAAGTCCCTGTTGGCGTAAACGAGATAGAGCAGACCCCAGAGCCACCACATATTTTTGCACAAACATATCCCGAGACTCAAATACAGGAGGGTCCCCCTTCGGCCCATGGAACGGGAGGCCAAATAACATTTCGAAAGGGGAGACGCCCAAATCCCGCCTTGGCTGGGTGCGAATTTGCAACAGGGCAAGGGGTAGGCATTTGGTCCAAGGCAGGCCGATTTCACTAGTGAGCTTGGTTAGCTGCTTTTTGATGGTCTGGTTCATTCTTTCGACCTTGCCCGAGGAGGGGGGATGCCGGGGGTGTGCAAATCCCAGTCAATCCCCATTGCTTGCACTACATTCTGGAGGACGGTCGAGGTGAAGTGGCTTCCCTGGTCAGAGTCAATAGCGCGGGGTAGCCCAAATCGTGGGATGATTTGCTCGAGTAGAATCTTGCTAACCTGAGTTGCCGTTGCCGTGGTAGTGGGGAAAGCTTCCACCAATCCTGTCAGGTGATCTACCACTACTAATAGATACTTCAGGCGACCTATGGGGGGGGAGCTCAGTGTAATCTACCTGGACATACTCAAACGGCCTATCGGCCGGACTCCTACCCCCTTGTCTTACATGCTGCCGCAGCCCCCTTTTGTTAATCTTTCGACATGTTATGTAATCTCCTGTGACCTGCTTGGCTACCGTGTACAGGCCAGGGTGAGCATATCGGCGCAGGAAGGCATCACACAGTGCCTGGGCGCCCCAGTGACCCCCTTGGTGTAAACGGGCAATAATGTCCCGCGTCAACGGTCGATTTAGTAGCTGGCGGCCATCGGGTAAGGTCCATTTGCCTTCCCTATCCTTTGTACCCCCCAGAGACGCGAGAAGAGTTTCTTCTTTGTCAGTAAACGTGGGCACTTCGGTAATTTCGGATATCTGTGGAATCCTTACCAGGCAGTTTATTACTTCCTTCCCCATCCCAGCCAATTTTGCCTGTTCATCTGCCAATTGATACCCCAGGGTCTCTATTTTATCGTCTTTCTGGTGTCCTTTCACATGTACTACAGCAATCTCTTGTGGCAGCAACAAATCCTCCAAGATCATGGCTACTAGTTCCTCGTGGACCAACTCCTTTCCTCTACTATTTATCATTCCCCTTTCTTTCCAGATCTTCCCAATGGTGTGTACTACCCCAAAGGCATACTTAGAGTCAGTGTAGATTGTACCGGCTATTCCCTTCAAATTCCTCAGAGCCCGGTGCAAGGCATACAATTCGCACGTTTGTGCCGACCAGGCATTCTGTAGCCGTCCACTTTCCACTAATTCCCAACCAGTCTCACTAATGACTGCATAACCATTGTGTCTCTTCCCATCCATCACTCAAGAGGACCCATCAATGTACCACCGCCTTCCTGCATGTAAGGGGGTATCCCTCAGATCTTCCCTCACTTTACTCTGGTACTCTATTATGTCTGAACAGCAGTGTTCCAGTTCCTCCTCCCCTTCCCCTTTCCAAAGAAAGTCCGCCGGGTTCTGGCATCCCCCGACTTCTATTCGGAGGTCTTCTCGGTCTAACAATATGGCCTCATATTTCAGAATTCTCGAGTCAGTCAGCCACCTCCCGGCCTTCTGATTCAGGATAGTTCTAACCTGGTGGGGAGTAGTGACTGTCAAGGGGTCCCCAAAAGTCAACTTCCTGCTTTCCTCTACCAGCTTTGCCGTGGCTGCCACCGCTTGGACACACTCCGGCCACCCTCAGGAGACTGGATCCAGAATTTTTGAAAGGAAAGCCACGGGCTTCCTTTTTCCCCCCCAGTCCTGGGTCAATACTCCAAGAGCGGTTCCCTTTCTGGAGTTCACAAAGAGACAAAATGTCTTACTAAAATCCGGCAAGCTGAAAACAGGTGCGGCCATCAATTTTCCTTTTAGGATTTCAATTAAATTTTTCTCCTCCTCCTCACATTTTATTCTGCTGGGTGCCTCCTCAATGAGTTTTAGGTGCAAGTCTTTAGTAAGTGGGGCATAGTCGTCTATCCATAACCGACAATAGCCTAAGAGTCCCAAGAACTTCCGCAACTCCCTCTTGGTCGTTGGGAGGCCTAGTTCGATTATTGCCCGCACTCTTTCCGGAATTATTCGTTTCTGTCCCTGGCTTATCAAGTGTCCCAGGTACTTAACCTCTTTCTCGACATATTGGAGCTTCTTCTGGCTCACTCTTAACCCCTTCTCAGCTAGGTAATTTAACAGGGCATTAGTCCCAAGTAGGACATCCTCCTCCGCCGGTCCGGATAAAAGGAGATCGTCCACGTATTGTATAAGCTTAAGGGCCGGGGACAAGGTTAGTTCCTCCAATAATTGTTCCAGAATCTGCCCGAACAGAGTCGGGGACTCAGTGAATCCTTGGGGGAGTACGGTCCACCTGTACTGTTGTTTTCTGCCAGTATCAGGATCCTCCCATTCAAAAGCAAAAAGATCCCTACTGTCCTTGTCCAGGGGACACACCCAGAAGGCATCCTTTAAGTCTATAACACTAAACCAGCCGTGGTCCGGGGGGATTCGCCCCAGAATAGTGTATGGGTTCGGTACCACAGGGTGCCGTACTTGGACAATTTTATTTACTTCCCTTAGGTCTTGGACCATTCGGTAGCTCACATCCGACTTCCGGACCGGCAGGATGGGGGAATTGTATCGTGACATACAGGGCTCTACCAGTCCATCTTTTATTAGGTCTTCCATAACTGTCTTCAGGCCCTGCCTCCCTTCCCAAGAGATGGGGTATTGGCGCACTCTGACGTCGGGGCTCTGGGGCTTTAATTTTACCTCCACAGATCGAATTGCGAGTCCCCCCCGGTTCCCTTTGGCGACCCAAACCCTAGGGTCTATCTCTGTCAATCGGGACTCACTAAGGTATGACATGGTAACGGCTAATTCTTCCTCTTACCCCACTTCTATTCGCAATCCGAAACGGACTATCAAATCCCGTCCCAAGAACCCATAGGGAAGATGGGGGAGGTGAAGGAGTTCCACCTGGAGCTCCTCCTCCTCCAGCCGCAAGGGTTGTGGTTCGAATATTTTCCCATTAAAAACCCCACCCTTAACTCCTGAAATGTTTAATGTTTTAGCTTGGAAGCCAACCCCCCTCGGATGGAGGGGAATTGAGGACCTGCCAGCGCCTGTGTCAACTAAGAAGGTAACATCTTGTCTAAATGGGCCCACCCGTAAATTTACCAGGGATTCTTGGTAGGCCCGTGTTCCGATCCACCCCTGACTTCCCTAATCCATTTGTTCACACTCCATTTCATACATCCCTTCTCTTTCCCTTTTAAACTCGGGACAATCCCTTTTGAAGTGTCCCAGTCTCCCGCAATGGTAACATCCGGCCTTCTGAGGGCGCTCAATTCCATAAGATCCTCCTCTCTCATACTGCCCCGTCTCGCTTCTCTCCCTCTCCAACTTTTCTTCGACGTTCCTCTTTCCACCCCATAATCTCCCTCCCCCATTCCGGTGGACTTACAAGCTTCCCGTACGGCTGCCACCATCATTTTTGTCTTATGTTTCTCCCTTATTACATCCCTCTGAACGTATACCTTCTGTGCTTCCCGTAATAATTCTGCAACATCCTTTTCAGCCCAATCCTCCACTTTCTGTAATTTCTTCTGAATGTCAGGCCATGACTTAGTCACAAAGTGCACCTTAAGCATGCCCTTGCCTATTTCCCCATCGGGGTCTAAACCTGAATACTTTCGCATGGACTCCCGCAAACGGTCTAAAAACTCACTCGGGGATTCATCCTTTTTCTGTCCAACTTCAAATGCTTTTGCTAAATTCCGCTGTTTGGGCACGCAGGTTTGGATCCCCCTGATTATAAGGCTTCTGAGGTCTGTCATATTGGCCCGTCCCCCGGCGTCGTTATGATCCCACCGGGGGTCCTCTAAGGGGTACTTCTGCTCTCCACGCTGAGGGCCGTCCTGATGCTCCCTATCCCAAATGGCCATTGCACTATTCCGGATCATAACAATTTCATCGTAATTCAATAGTATTCTCATCATGGCCTGCAGTTCAGCCCATGTGTATATACTGGACCCCAGAAATTGGTTCAGTTGTATTCCCACACTGACGGGGTCGTCCAGTAGACGGGGTAGTTCATTACGGAGTTGCCGGATATCCCCAGAATTTAAAGGTTGTACTGCGAACCCGGTCCGTTCATTCCCAAACGGCACCTCTCGTAAGGGGTTCAGCTGTTCAATATTGTCACTCCTCCCAGCTCTCAATCCCTCTTCTCGACCTCTCCACATCTCGAGTCGGACTGATGTCCTAGTGCCTGGGGTGAGTTCTGCGCCCCCTCCTGTGCCCCCCCCAGCAGTCCCTTCCTCACTGGTCGTAGCCTGCTGGGACTCGGAATTATCCGTCGCAGGAGGGAGGTCCGCGCTGGACGCCTGGTCGTGCGCGGGTGGTATATACGGGGGCGGGGAAGACGGTGGCAAACCGTTGGTGAGGATGTCCCAAGACTTCTGGGGCTTCCTCGGGTCTGTTTGGGGAATCAGAGGATAGAGACGCGTGGGACTCTCGCCGTCGCCCGCCAACCAGGCTGCGGCATATTTGCTCTCCTCTGGGTCAAACGGTTGTTTTCTGTTAACATATACATTTAGGAGTTGACACACCCAGTCTTCATCAGACCCATACTCGGGCCAAACTACCGAGGGGGCGCGGATAGGTTCTTTGGTCCAAAAAAACAACAATATTTTATCATGGTCTCTTTCTTTAAGTCCTTCGTTCTACTACTGTCCGTCCATAGACTTAAATTCCGACCTAATGGACTATCGGGGGGTATTTCTTTCCCATTTGCAGTCTTCCCTGACTTTTCCTTAGAAGTCTGATTTCCCATGGTTTATCTTCGGTCCTGGTCTTAAACGCCCAAAGCGTTTTCACAGATGACCGTCAAAACCACGCGGCCAACAAGGAAGAACAAAAGAATCTCTTACCTTGATCCGTGCACGGAGTTGTCTGGCCTTTTTAAATGTGTGTACCCCCGTGTATAGTCACTAACCGGTTGTCACAGCACTCGTCCGTGTGTTCCTTTTCCAGGATTCAAAATTATTTTTAAATGAGTCGGGTCACATCCTCTCTTGGCCGACGGCCGACGGAACAAGCTGATCAGTGAGAAGTATAAATATATACTGGACGCGTCTTTGTTGTAATCAGGCTTGATCCGTGAGCCAAAGAGACTGCCCCCCCACGACAATAATTATTTTATCCCGGACGAGCCCCCAATTGTGCGAGATATGTGGCTGTCCACCCCCATCCACGGCACTTTTTATTTCCCTTCCCAGGAACAAAGACACGGAGGAGTCTGTCCAAAACTTTTTCATTCAACTTTGCAAAGTCGGGTGCTGTTCCTAAAGGTACACACACACAAGCATAGTCATCTCCACGCATTATATACATGTATATGTGGGCTGGGTCTCCTACTGCTGCCTTGACCAACGAGTGCTAGGATTCCCCACTGTTTTCCTTATTTGGGTTCTGGTGCCTGCGATTATTTTGTTATTCACTTGGCCAATCAGTGTTTGAGCTTCCCGTTCTTCCCTTATATGGATGATGTTGTACAACTGTGGTTAAGGGCGGTCTCTCAACTATCGAGGAAAGCTGTTAGAACTGTTACATTCATATAAACGTGGGGGAGGTCTGGCAACAGTTTCGAGTGTCTGCTTGTGTTTACTATGAGGTAGAAAAGACTAAAAGGCAGCTAACCGTCTACCCGCTACATGCTTGTGTTTACTATGAGGTAGAAAAGACTAAAAGGCAGCTAACCGTTTAAAAATTACACTACCCCCGACACCACCTCTCTCTCTCTGTCCCCCTCTCTCTCTGACCTCCTCTCTCTCTGCCCCCCCCTCTCCCACTCGCTCTCTGTCCCCCTCTCTCTGTCGCCCTCTCTCTCTGTCATCCTCTCTCTGTCACCATCTCTCTGTCGCCCTCTCTCTCTGTCCTGCTCTCTCTGATACCCTCTCTCTCTGAACCCCTCTATCTCCCACCCGCCTCTCTCTTTGTCCCCCTCTCTCTCTGATATCCTCTCTCTGTCGACCTCTCTCTCTGTCGCACTCTCTTTGTCCCTCTCTCTCTCTGACCCCCTCTATCTACCCCACTCTCTGTCCCCCACTCTTTGCCCCCCTATCTTTCTGTCCCCACTCTCTCCATCCCCCCACTCTCTGTCCCCCTCTCTGTCTCCCTCTATCTCCACTCTTTCTGTCCCCCTCTCTCTCTGACCCCTTCTATCTCCTCCACTCTCTCTCTTCCACTCTCACTGTCCCCCTCTCTCGCTGCCCCGTCTCGCTTCCACCTGCCTCTCTCTTTCCCCCCTCTCACTGTACCGCTCACTCCCTTCCCTCCTCTCTCTGTCCCTTTCTCTCTGCCCCCTCTCTGTCTCCCTCTATCTCACCTCTTTCTGTCCCCCTCTCTCTCTGACCCCTTCTATCTCCTCCACTCTCTCTCTTCCACTCTCACTGACCCCTCTCTCTCTGCCCCGTCTCCCTTCCACCTGCCTCTTTCTTTCCCCCTCTCTCTGTACCGCTCACTCCCTTCCCTCCTCTCTCTGTCCCTTTCTCTCTGCCCCCCTCTCACTCTGCCCCCTCTCTCTGTCGCCCTCTCTCTGCCCCCATCTCTCTTCACCCCTCCCTCTCTGTCCCCCTCTCTCTGTCCCCCTCTCTCTCTGTGCCCCCCTCTCTCTCTCTCGCCCTCTCTCTGCCCCCTCTCCCTCTGCCCTCCTCTCTCTTTGTCCCCCCTCTCTCTCCCCCTCGCTCTCTGTCCCCCCTCTCTCTGTCGCCCTCTCTCTCTGTCATCCTCTCTCTGTCGCCATCTCTCTGTCACCCTCTCACTCTGTCCTGCTCACTCTGACCCCCTCTCTCTGACCCCCTCTATCCTCCCCACTCTCTGTCCATCTCTCTCTGTCGCACGCTCTCTGACCCATCTCTCTACCAACCGCCTCTCACTTTGTCCCCCTATCTCTCTGATATCCTCTCTCTGTCGCCCTCTCCCTCTCTGTCGCCCTCTCTCTCTGTCCCCCTCTCTCTCTGACCCCCCTCTATCTACCCCACTCTCTCTCCCCCTCTCTCTGCCCCTCCTATCTCTCTGTCCCCCACTCTCTCCATCCCCCCCTCTTTCCCCCTTTCCGTCTCCCTCTCTCTCCCGTCTTTCTGTCCCCATCTCTCCCTGACCCCTTCTATTTCACCCACGCTCTCTCTTCCCCTCTCTCTGTCCCCCTCTCTCTCTGCCCCCGTCTCCCACCCACCTGCCTCTCTCTTTCCCCCCTCTCTCAGTACCGTTCCGTCTCTGCCCCCTCTCTCTGTCCCCTTCTCTCTGTCCCCATCTCTCTCTGTCTCCCTCTCTCTCTGCCCCCCTCACTCTGTCCCCCTCTCTCTGCACCCATCTCTCTCCACCCCTCCCTCTCTGTCCTCCTCTCAATCTGTCCCCCTTTGTCTGTCCCCTCTCTCTCTCACCGATCTCTGTCGCCCTCGCTCTGCCCACTCTCTCGGCGCCCCCTGTCCCCCTCTCTCTCTGTCCCCCTGACTCTCTCTGCCCCCACTCTGTCCACCCCCTCACTCTCTGCCCCCCACTCTCTGTCCCCCTCTCTATGTCCCCCTCTATTTCACCCACTCTCAGTCCCCTTCTCTCTGAAACCCTCTATCACCCCCACTCTCTCTGCCTCTCTCCCTGTCGCCCTCTCTCTGCCCCCCGCTCCATGGCACCCGCCTCTCTCTTTGCTCCCTCTCTCTGTACCCCTCTCCCTCTGCCCCCATCTCGTTGTCCCACTCTGTCTGGTCGCCTCACTCTGTCCCCCTCTCACTCTGTCCCCCTCTCTCTCTGTTCCCGTCTCTCTCTGTTCGTCCCTCTCTGTCCCCCTCTATCTCCCCCACTCTCTGTCCCCCATCTCTCTGTCCTCCTCTCTCTCTCCCCCTCTCTCTCTGTCCCGCCTCTCTCTGTCGCCCTCTCTCTCTCTGTCATCATGTCTCTGTCGCCATCTCTCTGTCGACCTCTCTCTCTGTCACCCACCCTCTCTGAACCCCTCTCTCTCTGACCCCCTCTATCTCCCCCATTCTCTGTCCCCCTCACTCTGTCGCCCTCTCTCTGAACCCCTCTCTCTCCCACCAGCCTCTCTCTTTGTCCCCATCTCTCTCTGTTCCCCTTCTCTGTCCCCCCTCTCTCTACCCCCCTCTATCTCCCCCACTCTCTGTTCCCGCTCTCTGTCCCCCTCTCTTTCTGCCCTCTCTCTCTGTCCCCCTCTCTCTCTGTCCCATTCTCTCTCTGGCCCCCTTTCTCTCCCCCTCTCTCTGCCACCTCTCTCTGCCCTCCTCTCTCTCTCTGTCCCCATCTCTCTCCCCCTCACTCTCTGCCCCCCTCTCTCTGTCGCCCTCTCTATGTCCCCCCTCTCTCTGTCATCCTCTCTCTGTCGCCATCTCTGTCTCGACCTCTCTCTCTGTCCCACTCTCTCTGTGACCCCCTCCTTCTTCCCCATTCTCTGTCCCCCTCTCTCTGTCGCCCTCTCTCTGACCCCCTCTCTCTCCCACCCTCCTCTCTCTTTGCTCCCCTCTCTCTCTGTCATCGTCTCTCTGACATCCTCTCTCTCTGTCGCCCTCTCTCTCTGTTCCCCTCTGTCTCTGACCCCCTCTATCTCCCCCACTCTCTGCCCCCACTCTCTGTCGCCCTCTCCAACGCACTTTCTCTCCCACCCGTCTCCCTTTGTACCGCCTCACAGTCCCTCTCTCTCTCTGTCCCGCTCTCTCTTCCCCCCTCTCTATTCCCCTCTCTCTGACCCCCTCTAACTCCCCCACTCACTGTCCCCCCTCTCTCTTTGGTCCTCTCTCTCTGACCCGCCTCTCTCTGTCTCCCTCTCTCTCTGCCCCCCTCACTCTGTCCCCCTCTCTCTGCACCCATCTCTCTCCACCCCTCCCTCTCTGTCCTCCTCTCAATCTGTCCCCCTTTGTCTGTCCCCTCTCTCTCTCACCGATCTCTGTCGCCCTCGCTCTGCCCACTCTCTCGGCGCCCCCTGTCCCCCTCTCTCTCTGTCCCCCTGACTCTCTCTGCCCCCACTCTGTCCACCCCCTCACTCTCTGCCCCCCACTCTCTGTCCCCCTCTCTATGTCCCCCTCTATTTCACCCACTCTCAGTCCCCTTCTCTCTGAAACCCTCTATCACCCCCACTCTCTCTGCCTCTCTCCCTGTCGCCCTCTCTCTGCCCCCCGCTCCATGGCACCCGCCTCTCTCTTTGCTCCCTCTCTCTGTACCCCTCTCCCTCTGCCCCCATCTCGTTGTCCCACTCTGTCTGGTCGCCTCACTCTGTCCCCCTCTCACTCTGTCCCCCTCTCTCTCTGTTCCCGTCTCTCTCTGTTCGTCCCTCTCTGTCCCCCTCTATCTCCCCCACTCTCTGTCCCCCATCTCTCTGTCCTCCTCTCTCTCTCCCCCTCTCTCTCTGTCCCGCCTCTCTCTGTCGCCCTCTCTCTCTCTGTCATCATGTCTCTGTCGCCATCTCTCTGTCGACCTCTCTCTCTGTCACCCACCCTCTCTGAACCCCTCTCTCTCTGACCCCCTCTATCTCCCCCATTCTCTGTCCCCCTCACTCTGTCGCCCTCTCTCTGAACCCCTCTCTCTCCCACCAGCCTCTCTCTTTGTCCCCATCTCTCTCTGTTCCCCTTCTCTGTCCCCCCTCTCTCTACCCCCCTCTATCTCCCCCACTCTCTGTTCCCGCTCTCTGTCCCCCTCTCTTTCTGCCCTCTCTCTCTGTCCCCCTCTCTCTCTGTCCCATTCTCTCTCTGGCCCCCTTTCTCTCCCCCTCTCTCTGCCACCTCTCTCTGCCCTCCTCTCTCTCTCTGTCCCCATCTCTCTCCCCCTCACTCTCTGCCCCCCTCTCTCTGTCGCCCTCTCTATGTCCCCCCTCTCTCTGTCATCCTCTCTCTGTCGCCATCTCTGTCTCGACCTCTCTCTCTGTCCCACTCTCTCTGTGACCCCCTCCTTCTTCCCCATTCTCTGTCCCCCTCTCTCTGTCGCCCTCTCTCTGACCCCCTCTCTCTCCCACCCTCCTCTCTCTTTGCTCCCCTCTCTCTCTGTCATCGTCTCTCTGACATCCTCTCTCTCTGTCGCCCTCTCTCTCTGTTCCCCTCTGTCTCTGACCCCCTCTATCTCCCCCACTCTCTGCCCCCACTCTCTGTCGCCCTCTCCAACGCACTTTCTCTCCCACCCGTCTCCCTTTGTACCGCCTCACAGTCCCTCTCTCTCTCTGTCCCGCTCTCTCTTCCCCCCTCTCTATTCCCCTCTCTCTGACCCCCTCTAACTCCCCCACTCACTGTCCCCCCTCTCTCTTTGGTCCTCTCTCTCTGACCCGCCTCTCTCTGTCTCCCTCTTCTCTCTGTCCCCCTCTCTCTTTGGCCCTCTCTCTCTGACCCCCTCTCTCTTTCCCCCTCTCGCTCTGTCCCCCTCTCTCTGTCGCCCTCTCTCTGTCACTCCTCTCTGCCCCACTCTCTCTCTGCCCTCCTCTCTCTCTCTCTGTCCCCATCTCTCTCCCACTCACTCTCTGTCATCCTCTCTCTGTCCCCTTCTCTCTGTCGACCTCTCTCTCTGTCCCCCTCTCTCTCTGCCTCCTTCTCTCTCTGACCCCGTCCTTCTTCCCCATTCTCTGTCCCCCTCTCTCTGTCGCCCTCTCTCTGACCCCCTCTCTCTCCCACCCGCCTCTCTCTTTGTCCCCCTCTCTCTGTCATCGTCTCTCTGTCACCCTCTCTCTCTGTCGCCCTCTCTCACTGTTCCCCTCTGTACTGACCCCCACTATCTCCCCCACTCTCTCCCCTCTTTCTGTCCTCCTCTCTCTCTGCCCTCCTCTCTCTCTGTCACCCCTCTCTCTCCCCCTCGCTCTCTGTCCCCCTCTCTCTGTCGCCCCCTCTCTCTGTCATCCTTTCTCTGTCGCCCATTCTCTCCCACCCGTCTCCCTTTGTACCTCCTCACTGTCCCCCTCTCTCTCTCTGTCCTCGTCTCTCTCTTTCCCCATCTCTCTCTGCCCCCTCTCTGTTCCCCTCTCTCTGACCCCCTCTATCTCCCCCACTCTGTCTCCCCTCTCTCTCTCTGTCCCCCTCTCCCTCTGTCCCCACTCTCTCTGTTCCCCCCTCTCTCTGTTTCCCTCCTCTCTCTGTCCCCCCCCCTCTCTTTGGCCATCTCTCTCTGACCCGTCTCTCTCTGTCCCCCATCTCTCTGTCCCCGTCTCTCTGCCGCCCTCTCTCTGTCACTCCTCTCTGCTCCCCCTCTCTCTGTCCCTCTCTCTCTGCCCCCTCTCTCTCGCCCTCCCTCTGTCACCCCTCTCTCTGTCCCCATCTTTCTCTTCCCCCTCTCTCTGTCGCCCTCACTCTGCCCTCCCTCTCTCTGCTCTCCTGTCTCTCGATCCCCGCTCTCTCTCTCCCGCACGCTCTCTGTCCACCCTCTGTCCTGCTCTCTCCGACATCCTCTCTCTCTGTCATCCTCTCTCTGCACCCCCATGTCTCTGTACCACACTCTCTCCATCCCGCCACACTCTGTCCCCCTCTCTCTCTCCCTCTATCTCCCCTCTCTCTGTCCCCCTCTCACTCTCTGCTCCCGTCTCCTTCCCACCTGCCTCTCTCTTTCCCCCCTCTCTCTGTACCGCTCCCTCTCTTCCCCCCTCTCTCTGTCCCCTTCTCTCTCACCACCTCTCTCTCTTCCCCACTCACTCTGTCCCTCTCACTCTGCCCCCATCTCGCTCCACCCCTCCCTCTCTGTCCTCCTCTCTCTCTGTCCCACTCTCTCTGTCCCCTCTCTCTCTCACCCGCTCTCTGTCGCCCTCTCTCTGCCCCCTCTCTCTGCGCTCCCTGTCCTTCTCTCTCTCTGTCCCCCCTCTCTCTCTGCCCCCCACTCTCTCCATTCCCACACTCTCTGTCCTCCACTCTCTGTCCCCCTCTCTCTGTCCCCACTCTATATCACCCTCTCTCTGTCCCCCTCTCTCTGAAACCCTCTATCACCCCCACTCTCTGTGCCCCTCTCTCTGTCGCCTTCTCTCTGCCCCCCTCTCCCTCCCACCCGCCTCTCTCTTTGCCCCCTCTCTCTATACCCCTCTCCCTCTGCCCCCCTCCCTCTGTCCCCCTCTCTCTGTTCCCTCACTCTGTCCCCCTCTCTCTCTGTTCCCGTCTCTCTCTGTCCCAATCTCTCTGTCCCCCTCTATCTCCCCCACTCCCTGCCCCCCACTCTCTGTCCCCCTCTCTCTCTGCCCCTCTCTTTTGTCCCCCTCTCTCTGTGCCACGCTCTCTCTCTCTATGCCCCCTCTCTCTCTGCCC
Source organism: Chiloscyllium punctatum (assembly GCF_047496795.1). Lineage (NCBI taxonomy): Eukaryota > Metazoa > Chordata > Chondrichthyes > Orectolobiformes > Hemiscylliidae > Chiloscyllium > Chiloscyllium punctatum. The sequence continues at coordinate 93,031 of NW_027309956.1, forward strand.
TCCTCTCTCTTTGTCACCCCCCCTCTATCCCCCTCTCTCTGTCCGCCTCTCTCTTCCCCCCTCTCTCTCTGTCATCCTCCCTCTGTCGCCATCTCTCTGTCGACCTCTCTCTCTGACCCCCTCTATCTCCCCCATTCTCTGCCCCCCTCTCTCTGTCGCCCTCTCTCTGCCCCCTCTCTCTCTGCCCTCCTGTCTCTCGATCCCCGCTCTCTCCCTCCCGCACGATCTCTGTCCCCGCTCTGTCCTGCTCTCTCTGACTCCCTCTCTCTCTGTCCCCCTCTCTCTGCCCCCCCCACGTCTCTGTCCCCCACTCTCTCCATCCCCCCACACTCTGTCCCCCTCTCTGTCTCCCTCTATCTCCCATCTCTCTGCCCCCCTCTCTCTCTGCTCCCGTCTCCTTCCCACCTGCCTCTCTCTTCCCCCCTCTCTCTGTACCGCTCCCTCTCTGCCCTCCTCTCTCTGTCCCCTTCTGTCTGACCACCTCTCTCTCTTCCCCCCTCACTCTGTCCCCCTCTCTCTGCCCCCATCTCTCTCCACCCCTCCCTCTCTGTCCTCCTCTCTGTCTGTCCCCCTCTCTCTGTCCCCTCTCTCTCTCAACCGCTCTCTGTCGCCCTCTCTCTGCCCCCTCTCTCTGCGCTCCCTGTCCCCCACTCTCTCTGTCCCCCTCTCTCTCTCTCTGCCCCCCACTCTCTCCATCCCCCCACTCTCTGTCCTTCACTCTCTGTCCCCCTCTCTCTATCCCCCTCTATATCACCCTCTCTCTCCCCCTCTCTCTGAAACCCTGTATCACCCCCACTCTCTGTGCCCCTCTCTCTGTCACCCTCTCTCTGCCCCCCTCTCCCTCCCACCCGCATTTCTCTTTGCCCACTCTCTCTCTATACCCCTCTCCCTCTGCCCCCCTCTCTCTGTCCCCCTCTCTCTGTTCCCTCACTCTGTCCCCCTCTCTCTCTGTTCCCGTCTCTCTCTGTTCGTCTCTCTCTGTCCCAATATCTCTGTCCCCCTCTATCTCCCCCACTCTCTGTCCGCCTCTCTCTCTCCCCCTCTCTCTCTGCCCCTCTCTTTTGTCCCCCTCTCTCTCTGCCCCGCTTTCTCTCTCTGCCCCCTCTCTCTCTGCCCTCCTCTCTTTTTTCCCAATCTCTCCCTGCCCTGCTCTCTCTCTCTGCCCACTCTCTCTCTGCCCTCCTCTCTCTTTGTCACCCTCTCTCTCTCTCTCCTCCTCTCTCTCTGTCCCCCCTCTCTCTCTCCCCCTCTCTCTCTGTCATCCTCCCTCTGTCGCCATCTCTCTGTCGAACTCTATGTCTGAACCCCTCTCTCTCCCACCCGCCTCTCTCTTTGTCCCCATCTCTCTGTGTTCCACTTCTCTGTCCCGCTCTCTCTCTGTCCCCCTCTATCTCCCCCACTCTCTGTCCCCATCTCTTTCTCCCCCTGTCTTTCTGTCCCACCTCTCTCTGTCGCCCTCTCTCTGTCACTCCTCTCTGCTCCCCCTCTCTCTGTCCCTTTCTCTCTGCCCCCCTCTCTCTGTCGCCCTCTCTCTGTCGCCATCTCTCTGCCCCCTCTCCCTCCCACCCGCCTTTCTCTTTGCCCCCTCTCTCTATACCCCTCTCCCTCTGCCCTTCTCTCTCTGTCCCCCTCTCTCTGGTCCCCTCACTCTGTCCCCCCCTCTCTCTGTTCCCGTCTCTCTCTGTTCGACTCTCTCTGTCCCAATCTCTCTGTCCCCCTCTATCTCCCCACTCTCTGCCCCCCCCCCCTCTCTGTCCCCCTCTCTTTCTGCCCCGCTCTCTCTCTGCCCCCCTCTCACTCTGCCCTTCTCTCTTTTGTCCCCCTCTCTCTCTGCCCCACCCTCTCTCTCTGCCCCCCCCTCTGCCCTCCTCTCTCTTTGTCACCCTCTCTCTCTCTCCCCCCCTCTCTCTCTGTCCCCCCTCTCTGTCCCCCTCTCTCCTTGTCATCCTCCCTCTGTCGCCATCTCTCTGTCGAACTCTCTCTCTGACCCCCTCTATCTCCCCCATTCTCTGTCCCCCTCTCTCTGTCGCCCTCTATGTCTGAACCCCTCTCTCTCCCACCCGCCTCTCTCTTTGTCCCCATCTCTCTCTGTTCCACTTCTCTGTCCCCCTCTCTCTCTGTCCCCCTCTATACCCCCCACTCTCTGCCCTCCCCCCCCTCTCTCCCCTCTCTGCACTCTTTCTCTCTGTCCCTCTCTCTCTGGTCCCCTCTCTCTCTCTCCCCCACTCTCTCTGTTCCCGTCTCTCTGTTCGTCTCTCTCTGTCCCTCTCTCTCTGGTCCCCTCTCACTCTCTCCCCCACTCTCTCTGTTCCCGTCTCTCTCTGTTCGTCTCTCTCTGTCCCTCTCTCTGTTCCCCTCTATCTCCCCCACTCTCTGTCCCCCCTCTCTGTGTCCCCCTCTCTCTGCCCCTCTCTTTTGTCCCCCTCTCTTTCTGTCCCCTTCTCTCTCTGTCCTCCTCTCTCTCTCCCCGTCTCTCTGCCCCCCGTATCTCTGCCCCCTCTCTCTCTGACCTCCTCTCTCTCTGTCACCCTCTCTCTCTCTCCCCCTCTCTCTCTGTCAGCCTCTCTCTGTCGCCATCTCTCTGTCACCCTCTCTCTCTGTCCCCCTCCCTCTCTGACCCCCTCTCTCTCCGACCCCCTCTATCTCCCCCATTCTCTGTCCCCCTCTCTCTGTCGCCGTCTCTCTGAACACCTCTCTCTCCCACCCGCGTCTCTCGTTGTTCCCATCTCTGTGTTCCCCTTCTCTGTCCCCCTCTACTTCCCCCACCCTCTGTCCCCCTCTCTCTGTCCCCCATATCTCTCTCCACGTCTCTCTGTCCCCATCTCTTTCTCCCCCTGTCTTTCTGTCCCACCTCTCTCTGTCGCCCTCTCTCTGTCACTCCTCTCTGCTCCCCCTCTCTCTGTCCCTTTCTCTCTGCCCCCTCTCCCTCCCACCCGCCTCTCTCTCTGACCCCCTCTATCTCCCCCATTCTCTGTCCCCCCCTCTCTCTCGCCCTCTCTCTGCCCCCTCTCTCTCTGCTCTCCTGTCTCTCGATCCCCTCTCTCTCTCTCACCCGCTCTCTGTCGCCCTCTCTCTGCCCCATCTCTCTGCGCTCCCTGTCCCCCTCTCTCTCTGTCCCCCCTCTCTCTCTGCTCCCCATTCTCTCAATCCACAACTCTCTGTCCCCCACTCTCTGTCCCTCTCTCTCTGCCCCCTCTATATCACCCTCTCTCTGTCCCCCTCTCTCTGAAACCCTCCATCACCCCCACTCTCTGTGCCCCTCTCTCTGTCGCCCTCTCTCTGCCCCCCTCTCCCTCCCACCCGCCTCTCTCTTTGCCCCCTCTCTCTATTCCACTCTCCCTCTGCCCCCCTCTCTCTGTCCCCCTCTCTCTGGTCCGCTCACTCTGCCCCCCTCTCTCTCTGTTCCCGTCTCTCTCTGTTCGTCTCTCTCTGTCCCAATCTCTCTGTCCCCCTCTATCTCGCCCACTCTCTGGCGCCCCTCTCTCTGTCCCCCTCTCTCCCTGCCCCTCTCTTTTGTCCCCCTCTCTCTCTGACCCCTTCTATCTCCCCCACTCTCTGTCCTATCTCTCTCTGTTCCCCCTCTCTCTCTGTCGCCCTCTCTCTGTTCCCCAACTCTCTGTCCCCCTTTCTCTGTGCCCCCTTTTTCTGTCTCCCTCTTCTCTCTGTCGCCCCTCTCCCTTTGGCCCTCTCTCTCTGACCCCCTTCTCTCTGTCCCTCTCTCTCTCTCTCTGTCCCGCTCTCTCTCTGTCGCCCTCTCTCTGTCACCCCTCTCTCTGTCACCCCTCTCTCTGTCCCCCACTCTCTGCCCCCCTCTCTGTTCCCCTCTCTCTGACCCCTTCTATCTCCCCCACTCTCTGTCCCATCTCTCTCTTTTCCCCGTCTCTCTCTGTCCCCCTCTCTCTGTTCCCCATCTCTCTGTCCCCCTCTCTCTGTGCCCCCTTTTTCTGTCTCCCTCTTCTCTCTGTCCCCCTCTCTCTTTGGCCCTCTCTCTCTGACCCCCTTCTCTCTGTCCCCCTCTCTCTCTCTGTCCCCCCTCTCTGTCGCCCTCTCTCTGTCACCCCTCTCTCTGTCCCCCTCTCTCTCTTCCCCCCTCTCTCTGTCGCCATCTCTCTGTCCCCTCTCTCATTCGCCCTCTCACTGACCCCCTTTCTCTCTCTGTTCACCTCTCTCTCTGTCCCGTCTCTCTGTCCCCCTCTCTCTCTGTCCCCCTCTCTCTTGGTCACCTTCTCTCTGTCCCCCTCTCTCTGAAATCCTCTATCACCCCCACTCTCTGTGCCCCTCTCTCTGTCGCCCTCTCTCTGCCCCCCTCTCCCTCCCACCCGCCTCTCTCTTTGCCCCCTCTCTCTATACCCCTCTCCCTCTGCCCCCTCTCTCTGTCCCCCTCTCTCTGGTCCCCTCACTCTGTCCCCACTCTCTCTGTTCCCGTCTCTCTCTGTTCGTCTCTCTCTGTCCCCCTCTCTGTTCCCCTGTATCTCCCCCACTCTCTGCCCCCCTCTCTCTGTCCCTCTCTCTCTGCCCCTCTCTTTTGTACCCCTCTCTCTCTGTCCCCTTCTCTCTCTGTCCTCCTCTCTCTCTCCCCCTCTCTCTGCCACCTGTATCTCTGCTCCTCTCTCTGCCCTCCTCTCTCTGTCACCCTCTCTCTCTCTCCCCCTCTCTCTCTGTCAGCCTCTCTCTGTCGCCATCTCTCTGTCACCCTCTCTCTCTGTCCCCCTCCCTCTCTGACCCCCTCTCGCTCCGACCCCCTCTATCTCCCCCATTTTCTTTCCCCCTCTCTCTGTCGCCCTCTCTCTGAACACCTCTCTCTCCCACCCGCGTCTCTCGTTGTTCCCATCTTTCTGTGTCCCCCTTCTCTGTCCCCCTCTCTCTCTGACACTCTCTATCTCTCCCACTCTCTGTCCCCCCTCTCTCTGCCCCCCCTCCGCCTCTCTCTGTCCCCATCTCTCTCTCCCCCTCTCTCTCTGTCCCACCTCTCTTTGTCGCCCTCTCTAATTCCCCCCCTCTCTCTATCATCCTCTCTCTGTCGCCATCTCTCTGTCGCCATTTCTCTCTGTCCGCCTCTCTCTCTGACCCCCTCTATCTCCACCACTCTCTGCCCCCCTCTCTCTGTCAACCTCTCTCTGACGCACGTTCTCTCCCAACCGCCTCCCTCTGTACCGCCTCACTGTCCCCCTCTCTCACTGTCCCCCGTCTCTCTCTGTCCCCCTCTCTCTGCCCCCCTCTATCTCCCCCACTCTCTGTCCCATGTCTCTCCGTTCCCCCTCTCTCTCTGTCCCCCCTCTCTCTGTCCCCCATCTCTCTATAGCCTCCATTCTCTGTCCACCCTCTCTCTGTCTCCCTCTTCTCTCTGTCCCCCCTCTCTCTTTGGCCCTCTCTCTCTGACCCACTTCTCTCTGTCCCCCTCTCTCTGTCGTCCTCTCTCTGTCACTCCTCTCTGCTCCCCCTCTCTCTGTCCCTTTCTCTCTGCCCCCCTCTCTCTGTCGCCCTCTCTCTGTCGCTATCTCTCTGTCATCCTCTCTCTCTGTCCCCCTCCCTCTCTGATCCATCTCTCTTTGACCCCCTCTATAGCCCCCATTCTCAGTCCCCCTCTCTCTGTCCCCCTCTCTCTGCCCCTCTCTCTGCGCCCCCTGTCCCCCCCTCTCTCTGTCCCCCTCGCTCTCTCTGCCCGCCACTCTCTCCATGCCCCCACTCTCTGTCCCCACTCTCTGTCCCCCTCGATATCACCCTCTCTCTGTCCCACGCTCTCTGAAACCCTCTATCACCCCCACTCTCTGTCCCCCTCTCTCTCTGTTCACGTCTCTCTCTGACCTCCTGTCTCTCTCCCACTCTCTGTCCCCCTCTCCCTGTCGCCCTCTCTCTGCCCCTCTCTCTCTCTGCGCTCCTCTCTCTCTGTCCGCTCTCCCTGTCATCCACTCTCTGTCGCCATCTCTCTGTCGCCATTTCTCTCTCCCACCCGCCTCTCTCTTTGTCCCCCCTCTCTCTGTCATCCTCTCTCTCTGTCATCCACTGTCTGTCTCCCTCTCTCTCTGTCGCCCTCTCTCTCTGTTCCCCTCTCTCTCTGAACTCCTCCATCTTCCCCACTCTCTGTCCCCCTCTCCCTGTCACCCTCTCTCTGCCCCCTCGCTCTCTGCATTCCTCTCTTTCTGACCCCTCTCTCTCTGTCATCCTCTCTCTGTCGCCATCTCTCTGTCGCCCTCTCTCTCAGTCCCCCTCTCTATCTGACCCCCTCTATCTCCCCCTTTCTCTGCCCCCTCTCTCTGTCAACCTCTCTCTGACGCACTTTCTCTCCCACCCGCCTCCCTCTGTACCGCCTCACTGTCTCTATCTCTCACTGTCCCCCGTCTCTCTCTGTCCCTCTCTCTCTGCCCCCCTCTCTGTTCCCCACTCTCTGACCCTTTCTATCTCCCCCACTCTCTGTCACATCTCTCTCTGTTCCCCCTCTCCCTCTGTCCCCCCTCTCTCTGTTCCCCATCTCTCTGCCCCCCTCTCTCTCTGTGCCCCCTCTCTCTGTATCCCTCTTCTCTCTGTTCCCCCTCTCTCTTTGGCCCTTTCTCTATCTGACCCCCCTCTCTCTGTCCCCCTCTCTCTCTGTCTGTCCCCCTCTCTCTGTCGCCCTCTCTCTGTCAAGCCTCTCTGCTCCCCCTCTCTCTGTCCCTTTCTCTCTGCCCCCCTCTCTCTGTCGCCCTCTCTCAGTCACCCCTCTCTCTGTCCCCCTCTCTCTCTTCCCCCCTCTCTCTGTCGCCATCTCTCTGTCCCCTCTCTCATTCGCCCTCTCACTGACCCCCTTTCTCTCTCTGTTCACCTCTCTCTCTGTCCCGTCTCTCTGTCCCCCTCTGTCTCTGTCCCCCTCTCTCTTGGTCACCATCTCACTGGCCTCCTCTCTCTGTCCCCTCTTTCTCTGTCCCCCTCACTCTCTCTGCCCCTCTCTCCGTCCCCTCTCTCTGTCCCCCTCTCTCTATTTCCCCCCCTCTCTGTCTCCAACTCTCTGTCGCCCTCTCTCTGCCCCCACTCTCTCTGTCCCCCTCACTCTCTGTCCCCCTCACTCTCTGTCCCCCTCTTTCTGCCCCTATCTACCGCACTCTGTCCCCGTCTCTCTCTCTCACCCTCTCTCTGCCCCCTCTCTCTCTGTCCCCCCTCTCTGTGCACCTCTCTCTGTCTCCCACTCTCTCTGTCCTCCTCTCTCTGCCCCCTATCTACCTCATTCTGTACCCGACTCTCTGTCGCCCTCTCTCTGTCGCCCTCTCTCTCTGTCTCCCTTTCTCTCTGTCCCCCACTCTCTGTCCCCCTCTCTCTCTGCCCCCTCTCTCTGTCCTTCTCTCTCTGTCCAACTCTCTCTCTGTGTCCCCCTCTCTCTCTGCCCTCCTCTCTCTCTGTCCCCCCCTCTCTCTCCCACTCGCTGTCTGTCCCCCCTCGCTCTGTCGCCCTCTCTCTCTGTCATCCTCTTTCTGTCACCATCTCTCTGTCGCCCTCTCTCTCTGTCCTGCTCTCTCTGACCCCCTCTCTCTCTGAACCCCTCTATCTCCCACCCGCCTCTCTCTTTGTCCCCCTCTCTCTCTGATAACCTCTCTCTATCGACCTCTCTCTCTGTCGCCCTCTCTCTCTGTCCCTCTCTCTCTCTGACCCCCTCTATCTACCCCACTCTCTGTCCCCCACTCTTTGCCCCCCTATCTTTCTGTCCCCACTCTCTCCATCCCCCCACTCTCTGTCCCCCTCTCTGTCTCCCTCTATCTCCACTCTTTCTGTCCCCCTCTCTCTCTGACCCCTTCTATCTCCTCCACTCTCTCTCTTCCACTCTCACTGTCCCCCTCTCTCTCTGCCCCGTCTCCCTTCCACCTGCCTCTCTCTTTCCCCCCTCTCTCTGTACCGCTCACTCCCTTCCCTCCTCTCTCTGTCCCTTTCTCTCTGCCCCCCTCTCACTCTGCCCCCTCTCTCTGTCGCCCTCTCTCTGCCCCCATCTCTCTTCACCCCTCCCTCTCTGTCCTACTCTCTCTCTGTCCCCCTCTCTCTCTGTCCCCTCTCTGTCTCTGTCCCCATCTATCTGCTCCTATTTCTGTCCCGCTCTCTCTGTCCCCTCTCTCTGCCTCTCTCTCTCTGTCCCACTCTCTCTCTCTCCCTCTATCTCTGAACCCCTCTATCTCCCCAATCTCTGTCGCCCACTCTCTGTCCCCCTCTCTCCGTCGCCCTCTCTCTGACTCCCTCTCTCTCCCACCCGCCTCTCTCTTTGTCCCCCCTCTCTCTGTCGTCCTCTCGCTATCCCCCTCTTTGTCCCCACTCTCTGTCCCCCTCTCTGTCTGTCCCGCTCACTCTGTTCCACCTCTCTCTGTCCCTCTCTCTCTCCCAATGTCCTCACTCTGACCCGCCTCTCTCTCTGTCCCCCTCTCTCTGTTCCCCCTCTCTCTCTGTTCCCTCACTTTGTCCCTCTCTCTCTGCCCCCTCACTCTGACCCCCTCTCTCACTCCCACCCGCCTCTCTCTCTCCCTCACTCTCTGCCCCCCGCTCTGTCGCCCTCTCTCTGCCCCTCTCTCTCTCTCTGCTCCCTCTCTCTCTCTCCCTCTCTCTGTCACCGTCTCTCTTTCCCCCTCTATCTCTCCCTCTCTCTGCACCCCTCTCTCTGTCGCCCTCTGTCTGCCCCCTCTCCCTCCCACCGGCCTCTCTCTTCCCCCCTCTCTCTGTCCCCCTCTCTCTGCCCCATCTCTCTCTGCCCCTCTCTCCCTGTCCCCCCTCTCTCTGTCCCGCTCTCTCTGTCCCCTTTTCTCTAAGCCCTTCTACCTCTCCCTCTTTCTGTCCCCCTCTCTCTGGCCCCCTCTATCTCCCAACTCTATGTGCCCCTCTCTCTGCCCTTCTCTCTCTGACCCCCTCTATCTCCCCCATTCTCTGTGCCCCTCTCTCTGTCCCTCTCACTCTGACCTCCTCTATCTCCCCCATTCTCTATGCTCTCTCTCTGTCCCCCTCCCTCTGACCCCCTCTCTCTCCCACCTTCCTCTCTCTCTGTCCACCTCTCTCTGTCCCCCTCTGTCCCATTCTCTCTGTCTCCCTCTCTCTGTCCCCTCTCTCTCTCCCCGCACTCTGCCCCCTCTCTGTCGTCTTCTCTCTGCCTCCTCTTTCTCTGCCCCTTCTCTCTCTGTCCCCTCTCTCCCTGACCCCCCTATCTCCCCCAATACTGTCACCCTCTCTATGTCGCCTTCTCTCTGACCCCCTCTCTCTCTCACCAGCCTCTCTCTGTACATCCTCACTGTCCACCTCTCTCTCTGTCCCCCCTCTCTCTGTACCCCTCTCTCTGCCACCTCTCTCTGTTCCCCCTCTCTCTAACCCCCTCTATCTTCCCCACTCTCTGTCCCCTCTCTCTGTCGACCTCTCTCCCTGCTCCCTCGATTTCCCCCACTCTCTGCCCCCTCTCTCTGTCGTCCTCTCTCTGACCCTCTCTCTCTCCCAACCGCCTCTGTCTTTGTCCCCCTCTCTCTCTGTCATCCTCTCTCTGTTGCCCTCTCTCTCTATCGCCTTCTCTCTCTGTCCCCCTCTCTCTCTGTCACCCTCTATCTCCCTCACTCTCTGATCCCCTCTCTCTCCCACCCACCTCCCTCTGTCCCCCCTCACTCTCCCCCTCTCTCTCTGTCCCCCTCTCTCTGTCCCCCTCTCTCTCTGCCCCCCACTCTGTTCCCCCTCTCTCTGGCCCCCTCTATCTCCCTACTCTCTGTCCCCTCTCTCTGTCCCCCTCTCTCTGTCATCCCCCTCTGTCACCCTCTCTCTAACCCCCTCTCTCTCTCTCTGCCCCCTATCTCTCTGTCCTCTCTCTCTCTGTCCTCCTCTCTCTGTCGCCCACTCTCTGACCCCCCTCTCTCTGCCCCACCCTCTCTCTGTCCATCCTCTATGTCGCCCTCTCTATGCCCCCGCCTCTCTCTCTCTTTCACCCCCTCTCTCTGTCCCTCTCTCTGTCCCTCTCTCTGTCCCCCTCTCTCTATCGCCCTCTCCCTGTCCCCCTCTCCCTGTCGCCCTCTCTCTGTCCCCCTCTCTCTGTCCCCCTTTCTCTCTGTCCAACTCTCTCTCTGATCCCTTGTCTCTGACACCCTCTATCTACCGAACTCTCTCTCCCCCTCTCTCCCTGTCCCCCTCTCTCTCTGTCGCCCTCTCTCTGACCCCTCTATCTCCCCCCTTCTCTCTCTGTCCCCCTCTCTCTATCCCCCTCTCTCTGTCCTCCTCTCTCTGTCCCATCGCTCTCTGACCCCTCCCTCATCATGTCCTCCCCTATTTCTCTCCCTCCCTCACCTTATCTCTCCCCTCTCTCTCTCCCCCTCTCTCTCCGTGCTCCTTTGTTCTCTCTCCATCTTCTCTCACTCTCGATCCCCCACCTTGGTCTCTCTCTCCCCACCTCCCTCTGTTTCTCTCTGACTGAATTTCTCTCCTTCCTGTACATCCCTCCCTCTCTCTCTGACACACTCTGCCTCTCTGGTCCTTCCCTCTCCCTCTGACCCAGAGACTGGGGGTTGGTGGGGAGGATGCGTGTGGCGATGGGGGGGTGGGGTGTGGTGGTGGGGGTGAGATGATCGAGAGATGTGGGAAGTGGGAGGTGGGGAAAATGGGGTAGAGACGGAATTGCGGGAGTGAGGCAGAGACGGCAGGAGAGAGAGAGAGAGTGAGGGTGAGGGGGAGAGAGAAGAATGGAGGCAGGTGGAGAAACTCATGTTGGAGGTGTGAGAGAGAGAGGAGGAGAGTGAGTGAGGCAGAAAGAATAGTGGAGGCAGGTGGAGAAACCGGGGTTGGGGTTGGTTTCTGAGAGGGGACCAGAGAGAGTGAAAGGGAGAGGTGGTGAGAAAGAGAGAGTGTGCAGAAAGAGAGAGAGAGGGAGAGAATTGAGGAAGAAAAGTGGGGGAGAGGTAATAAGGATGCCAGGTTGGAGTGGGGGGTCAGAGGGAGTTAAACCCAGCTCCTGAGCTCAGGGCGTGGTGCCCTACCCTTCCCTGAGGACCAGGACTTGGGGCTGAGTCGGTCTCTCTCCAGCTCAGCTTCTCCAACACAAAGACACACAACAACATCGGTCACTCTGCTGCTCGGCACGCTTTAATCAACATTTTTATTGTTCACAAATGGAAGTAATGGATGCAGTCAGTGGGATGGTGCCTTTTCTCACTGGCCCCTGAGTTGTGAGAAACATTGAAATGTGTCTCTGTAACCCCCCTGTGGGATAAGGATGGACAAACCAGCGCTACCCTCAGTCTGTTACTATAGCGACAGCGTGCTCCATCGCTGAAACACTGAACTGAAATGAGAAAATCCAGGATGGATTGATTAATATGGGAATTTGATGGATGGATGGATTTGGGTGAAGGGATATTTCAGCACATTCTTCAGCTGATTCCTGAACTTAGTCTGGGTCACGGCATAAATCGCGGTGTTTGTGCAGCAACTGAGGAGCTGCAGCATGAAGCCCAAATCCTGCACAAAGTAATCGAGATACACAGACGTCTTATCAAAATACCACATCCGACTCCATATAGAGTACAGCATTAACGTTGACCATAACAGGATAAAATTGGCCGAGATCACAAACAGTAAAATGATGGATTTTTTTCGGTTTCTCATTTCAATGTCAGACTGTGCGTCCCCATTGGTGTGAGCGCGGAGTCTCCTGCGGGCTCTGCTGGTCACTAAAATGTGTCTGACGGTGAGAACATTGAGCAGCAGAATCAGGACAAATGGGACACACGGGGTTAGAATGTGGTGGAGGAACTCGATTGTGACCCAGACACTGGAGAATAGAACACCGACTGTTACATCACAAAACCAGGGCTCGTTCGCCAGCTGATGCCGACCCGAGAGCATAAAATACCAGAAAATGTTCTTTAAACAGCTCAGCACAGTCACTGGTCCCAGAACCACAGCCGCCGTTTTCTCACTGCAATATTTACTTTTAAGCTTCTGGCAACAAATGGCCACAAACCGATCAAAGGTGAAAGTGACGGTGAACCAGACAGAGCAGTCAGTGGCTGCATAAACCAGGACGGCGTGGAAATTACACACGGGGACGGAGTCCTTCAGGAAATAAAACTGTTCCTGATAAACAATGGGAATGTGTCTTAGTATCAGGTCGAGGATAATGACCAGGAGATCCGCCGCTGCCATGGCCCCCAGATAACGTCTGACACATGGAGACAATCCACAATCTTTATAAAGCAGGACGTAGATGGTCACTACGTTAACTGTGAGGAAGGAAAACAAACCCATTATCCATCAGCCTGGAGGCAAAGGGACCCGTTTGATCGGGGACCCAGTGAGATTTTCAAATGTGTCCCTGTATTCAGGGATTTATGAAAATTATTGGAGCTGGATTAACAAATGGGAAGGTCGGAATTACTGACAAAAATGTGACATAAATCACAAGAAGCCCTCCCTCCCCAAACACACAGAGACACATCCATAAGGACAGATGGTTTCTAGAAAAAATCCCACACACTCGATCAATCGAGAGCAGACACAGGTCACTCCTTCCTAGTTCCTAATACGGAGGGTGGAAACGTTGCTGTCCTGAAGATTCTCTCCGAGTTTCCTGAAGACAAACGGAGTTTGGAAATTCCTGTATATTGGTCTAAATTGTGGTCGATCCTGTGTCGTGGAGAAATGTAAACGCAGGGAAAACATATTCACCCCTTTAACTGCCTGAGGGGCCATCGGAACAGTGTCTCATTCTCCCTGGAACGGTATCTCTTCCCTCGGGATCTTATCGTTTGTTCAATTCACTGACGTCCGGCCGTTCACAAACAATGTAAGGGACAGAACGTTCCGGGGAATGTCAGTTATAGAATGTCAGGGACAGAACGTTCCTGGGAACGTCAATTATAGAATGTTGGGGACAGAATGTTCCGGGGAATGTCAGTTATAGAATGTCGGAGACAGAACGTTCTGGGGAATATCAGTTGTAGAATGTCAGGGACAGAACTTTCCGGGGAATGTCAGTTACAGAATGTCAGGGACAGAATATTCCGGGGAGAATCAGTTATAGAATGTCGGGGACAGAATGTTCAAGGAAGCCCTTGACCTGTCCATGACCTTTCCCCCCTCTCCACCCCCTATCCAACATGATGTACTGTGCAAAGGTCACATATCCATCCAGCACGGGGAGCTGCACTGACCACATCATTGCATTCTCTCTCAACCGCAGATTGTCTGACCAGCACAGCAGCATGTGCAGTGATCGCCCGTGAATGAATTTGTAACCCAGGAGCAGTTACCCTCCCAGCATGTAGGACTATGTACACCACCCCAGTGCATTGATCTGTAACCCAGGAGCAGTTACCCTCCCAGCATGTAGGACTGTGTACATCACCCCAGTGCATTGATCTGTAACCCAGGAGCAGTTACCCTCCCAGCATGTAGGACTGTGTACACCACCCCAGTGCATTGATCTGTAACCCAGGAGCAGTTCCCCTCCCAGCATGTAGGACTGTGTATCCCACCCCAGTGCATTGATCTGTAACCCAGGAGCAGTTACCCTCCCAGCATGTCGGACTGTGTATCCCACCCCAGTGCATTGATCTGTAACCCAGGAGCAGTTAATCTCCCGGCACGTAGGACTGTGTACACCAACCCACTGCATTCCTCAGTAACACTGTGTTAGATCCCTACCCAGTGTGGGGAAACTTGCAGCCCGGGCTGGAAGTGACAGGATGTCCATCTCCCATCCATTTACAGCTCTATCTCTCCCTTGTGCCATGACCAGGTGGTGCTGTGGGTGTGAACATCACTGTCAGAGAGAGATGGCGGGAGTATCAGTTTAAATATCACCACATGGAGGGGTTTAGGAAATAGAAGAGAGGGGGAGACTGAGAGACAGTGTCATGGAAGGATGTGTTCCCAGGTTGCAGAATGCTGAAATGTCGACACTTCGATAACATCCTGTGACATGAGCCTGTCTTCCCAGGAAAGATGGGAAAAAGAGATATTGGTGTGAGGTAAGATGAGCATTTGTTCTGCATCTTTGTAACTGGAATTGGTTTCAATAGAATCTATGACTCACTGGGCAGATTCTAACAATAATTTATCTTTGTTTGATTTTCTTTGAGTGTGACAGAGGGATCGTCCGCACGAGGCTGAGGTAGTTTCCTGGTGCTATCGTATCAGACTCACCTCATGAACTACCCAGCCCACCCCATGATGTCTCTCGCATTCAATTCCAGCCCGATTCTCACACCCATCATGACTGTAGGTGCTCACCATCGCCCGGATTCCCCTGGATATTCCGTGATCCCTGGCACTGGTGCCACCTTTAATAGGCCAATGAGCACACGGTTGAGCTTTCTCTGTTAGGAGCTGCCCTGCACAGTTTACCCCGAGCATGGTAGATAAGGGACAATTACACCACGGTTTGTCGACAGGGGCACGGAGGTGCTGGTGGATGGGCTAGTACAGAGGGGGACCATTCTTTTCCCAGAAGGTGCGGCACCACCAGACCCACCGAGCATGGTCTGAACTCCTCACCCAGCTAAGTGCAGTACCTGCGGTCTGAGGAAATGTCCAGCAATACAGGACAAGCATCAATAACCTTCCCCGCTCTGTCAGGATAAGGCTCACTGTGTCCTCTCTGCTACCTCACACTCACTGTATATCTGTTATTGCATCGACCCCCGAACAAGGCTTATGGTCAACCACTCTCACTGCGGCATGCAGCATCTTTCCCCCACATCCCCATCTCTCTCTCTCTCTCTCTCTGTCACCCCTTCCACTACACTAATAACACTACATGAATACAATACTGTGGACTGACTCTCCCCATCCCTCACCTATACCAGCACTAACTACAGGGCCACCCTCCCTCCCTCCCCCTCTTTCTCCCATATCCGTTCCCTCACTCCCCTCCCCCCCCCCCCCCCCCCCCACCATGATGGGAGGACCCTGGTAGATGTCGGAGAGAACCAGAACACCTCGTGTGGAGATTCTGAAACATCCTCGTCCCACCGACCGAGTAAGGAGCAATGTTCAGTGAAGGGCAATTCTCACTTTAAACCCACTGGCAGTTCCGTTTCCCCCCGGCACAACTTAGATGCCGTGGCCCTGATGCCATCTCCCTTTTGTGTCGAGCTGGTACAAATGGAATCCCCATGGTCTCGGTGGGCAGGACGGTGGGATCACAACACATCATCACCACCACCTCCCAGGAAGGGAGCACCGAGACTCCCTCCTCCACCTCCCCCTGTAAACAGCTCAGATACTGAAACTAATCTGTGATAGTTACTGCACTCCCCACTTGTCCTGACATCTTCAATAATCTGTGCTCATATACACCCAGCGCCCTCTGCTCCTGCAGCCCCTTTATAATGGTCCAGCCTGTTTCAAACTGCCTTTCAATGTCCTTCCTACCACAGTCCATCACCTCACACTGCTCTGCACTGATCCCCATCTGCCCGAAATCTACTCCAACGTATCACTGTCCTGTCAGAGTTCCACACTGTCCTCCATAGATTTCAGAGTTCTTCCAGGTTCGGTGCAATTTACAAACATTGAGACTGTCATAGCGTCACTGTCCCCATTAAACAACTGAAATCCTGCCCCACACTCGCGAGTGTGAGCAAGTGAAATACTGATACATTCCCACGGATGGAATCGAATAATGACGTGCTATCAATGGAGCAGCAAAAATCCTGACACATACCAGACGGAGCGAATGAAATATTGACAAACCACAGAGCAGGAGAAATCCGGTTAGGTCCCACTTATCGACATTCATCAGGGTATAATGTGATGGAGTTGAAAATGTGTATCGTACCTTTAAGAGAGAGGGAATGCTGTTCTGAACAGCTTACAAGCATCTGTGGTATGAGAGGATGGCAGACCCAGACACAGTATATTGCTATAGAGCTGGAGTCGGGTAATAAGCGGTTAAGAGAAAGAGGGTCCCAGAGTTGTGAATAGTTCATCTAAAATGTTCACTTTCACAGTGAAAAAATAAATTGATGATTTTATTTAGACAGTGGAATTTGGGAGTTCTCTGTCCCTCATATTTTAACAGTTTACGAGGCGAATTGAGCATTTTTTTACGTTTAGTTTAAGTTACTAGATGAGCTTCAAGCAGTGCCGTAACCATTCCCGTGTGTGTATCTGTGTGTCTCTGTGTGGGGCAGGTCTGGCAGTCTCTGTGGTGCTTAAAGTGATTCAATGCCACCCTCTGCTGGCCTCCACACGCCACTGCACAGGCATTGGCAGAGGGTGAAAACCAACAGGGATTCATTCGGAGATGGGGAGGGAGAGGGCAGCTGCTCACAGCACCATCCAAACTGATGTCTTATCCATGGACTGATCTAAATATCCTTTAAACGTTGTAACTGTCCCTGCTTTCACCACTTCCGCTGGAAGTTCATTCCACACACAAGCCACATTCTGTCTAAAGTAATTACCTCTCATGTCTTTTGTAAATCTTTTTCCTCGCATGTTAAAATATCCCTCAGTTTTGAATCCCCAACTCCAGGGAAAAGACACCAGCCCTTCAGCTTATCTGTCCCCCTCACGATTTTATAAACCTCTGTAAAGTTACCCTTTAATCTCATCCTCTCCAGTGAAAAAAGTCCCAGCATACCCAGCCTTTCCTTAGAGCCCACTCCCTCCAAACCCAACAACCTCCAGGTTAATCTCTTTTGAACCCTCTACAGCTTAATAATATCAAGGTCAGTAATATCAAAGTGAACAGTCAATGTGTTTTCTAAGGGTATGGGGAGACCAAAACTAGAGGGCATAGGCTTAAATTGAGAGGGGAAATATTAAAGTGACCTAAGGGGCAGCTTTTTCACCCAGAGGTTGGTGTGCCTATGGAGTGCGCGGGCAGGGTGACCAGACTGGACACAGTATTCCAGAAGAGGTCTACCAATGTCCTGTACATCCTCAACATGACGCCCCAATTCCGATACTCAAAGGTCTGACCGATGAAGACAAGTGTGTTAAACACCTTATTAACCACACTATCTATATAAGGTGCAAATTTTAAAGAATTATACCCGACGGCCTAGGTCTCTGTTCTACAACACTGCCAAAGGCTCTACTTTTAATTGGATAGGTCATGCTCTTGTTTGATTTACCAAATCCAATGCCTCGCATTTATTCAAACTAAACTCCATCTGCCACCTCTCAACCCAGTGAGTGTGATATTACTGTCACCTCACCCTCCCCCTTCAACATTAAAACGCCCATCCGTCTCCAGGAGGCCTGCACACTCCGGCCTTGATTTTCACAAAGACCCTGAGCTTGGTTTGCCTTGTGTGGTTAGGGGGAGGAGGGACAGATTGCTGACACAGTCAGCGGGGAGGAGAGGCTGGACAGTCATCATCAGCCAGGAAGAGGGCAGTCGCACGTTGGAGGTGGCGAAGAGTGATCGGTGCTTTGGGATCAGAAATTAAGCTCTTCTTCCGTTTCTGATGTTCTGTAATAAATATCTATTTGAGACCCTTCATTGTGCAGAGTGTGTCTGCAGGATTTCTTTCCCTAATATTGCAGACTACAGATAACAGCGATTAAAGCTGTTCATAGTTAACTTCGATGGCACAGCACGTGCACTCAATATCCAACGGTTGAGACAAATATCTTGCATTTGTTTAACAATGCAAAGTGTTTTGTGTAATTCAGTAATGGTAACCTGATTATAATAAATCCACACCGAGCTGAAAGCTGACACTTAAAATATGACCCAAAATCTGGGTATGGTAGTTGTAGTGGGCATTGTCCCTGTCTCTGAGCCAGAGGTGTGGATTTCATTCCAATTTCTGAACTTGTGTGGTAGTGATCCTAGCTCTGGAATAGCAGTTCTGGATTCAGGTCATGCCTGTTGCAGAGGTATGTCCCAGCATGTCAGGACAGTCTGATGAGCAAACACACAGGAAAATACTGTTACAGCTTTATGGGTATTGCTGAGTGATGCTAGTGTCCCTACCTCCGGGCACAAAGGTCTAGGTGTAAAGCCCACAGAAGTGTCTCATGATACATCTGAACAAACTGATTAAAATTGATTTAGAATTGTGACTTGATGGAGAAGGAAGAGGTGTCAGTATGGCACTTCAGAATTTAGGCCCGGGATGACTGAAAGTCCAGCCATTCATGTTGATTGAAGTCACATTTCGCAGCAGTAAAGGTTTATAAAATCAGAATGGTCATGGGTAGGGTGAATAGTCAGGGTTTTTAACCAGGTTAGGGGCGTCCAAAACTAGAGGGCATTGGTGGAAAGTGAGAGGGGAAAGGTTTTGATGAGGCCGAAAGAGCACCTTTTCATGCAGAGTGTAGTGTGTGTATGGAATGAGCTGCCAGATGAAGCAGTGGAGGCTGGTAAAAATACAGCATGTAAAAGGCATCGGGATGCTGACAGACCTGCCGAGCTTTTCCAGCAATTTCTGTATTTCTTTTAAACATACATGCATTTTAACACAGATATTCTGAATACATTAAATATTTTATTTTTTTTTATGACGCAGGGCCATGTGAACATATTTCAAATTGGCCGAGAGCATTTTTCTGCGAAGGATATGGCTCTGTGTATGACAGCAGCAATGATACACCTAGATGGAGCAGGGAATGTGATGGAGACATATTTTGGACAATGTACAAGGAGACCTCACATGATGCAGTTTGGGAGAGGATGACATTATTGTGTGATTCAACTCAGTGAGGGAGACAATGTAATCTGCCTGAGAAGGAATGGCCTATTTCACTCTCGCTCCTTCATTGTTCCTCATCACAGCAATGCGTGTGAGCTAAAAAAAAACCTCTACAGTCATCGTTACCATTCTTATTTTTATGGAATCCCTGCAGGATTGAAACAGGCCCTTCGGCCCAACAAGGTGAAAACAATGACTGCAGATGTTGAAAACCAAATACTGGATTCGTGGTGCTGGAAGAGCACAGCAGTTCAGGCAGCATCCAACGAGCAGCGAAATCAACGTTTCGGGCAAAAGCCCTTCATCAGGAATAAAAGAAGGGCTTTTGCCCGAAACGTTGATTTCGCTGCTCGTTGGATGCTGCCTGAACTGCTGTGCTCTTCCAGCACCACTAATCCACCTTCGCCCCAACAAGTCCACACCAACCTTCCCAACCCATTCCCCGAACTAATGCACCTAACCTAGAATTCCCTGAACACTACAGACAATTCAGCATGACCAATCCACCGAATCTACACAGTTTGTGGTAGGAAACTGGACCACCCATTAGAAACTCACACAGAAAAGTGAAGAATATGCAAACTCCACACAGACAGTCACCCAAGACTGGAATCGAACCCAAATCCCTGGTGCTGTGAGGCAGCAGTGCGAACCACCGTGCTACCCTTTGGGTGCTCCCTGACCAGAATTCACTGGAATCTACTCACTGCCTAAAGCAAAGGGAATTCAGCCAAATCCAACTCTCCCAGGATGAAATCCCATTGCTAGCAGCCGTGTGGGTACAATATCTTCAGAAGCAGAATAACGTTTTGGAAATCTCAATTTTTACTTTTGTCATGAGTTCCATTAATATCTGGACAAAGTTCTTTCAAATTAAAATTGCAAAAATTTTGTTAATCTGTGTGTGTGTGTTTGCGTTTGTTTGTGTGTGCATGTGTGTGTGTGTGTGTGTGTGTGTGCGTGTGTGTGTGCGTGTGTGTGTGTGTGTGTGTATGCGTGTGTTTGTGTGTGTGTGCTTGTATGTCTGTATGTGTGTGTGTGGGTTTAGAAAGGGAAGTATTAGACCATAAGACCATAAGACATAGGAGTGGATGTAAGGCCATTCGGCCTATCGAGTCCACTCTGCCATTTAATCATGGCTGATGGGCATTTCAACTCCACTTACCCGCATTCTCCCCGTAGCCCTTAATGCCTCGTGACATCAAGAATCTATCAATCTCTGCCTTGAAGACATTTAGCGTCTCGGCCTCCACTGCATTCTGTGGCAATGAATTCCACAGGCCCACCACTCTCTGGCTGAAGAAATGTCTCCGCATTTCTGTTCTGAATTTACCCCCTCTAATTCTAAGGCTGTGCCCACGGGTCCTAGTCTCCTCGCCCAACGGAAACAATTTCTTAGCGTCCATCCTTTCAAAGCTATTGATTATATTATTGCAATACCCAAACAGTTTGCCATTCATCATTCCATCATAGTTTGAGTAATATTGCTCTGGATCATAAACGTGTTGTTTTCGCAGATTAAAGAAACTAGCCTGACTTGTTGCTAAAACTGACCCTGACCCAGTCTGAGACCGATATCATCGGCCACATCACCGTCCTGGTGACATTTAACATTTGTTGTGAACAGTGGAGAAGTGGGACTAGAAAAGGAAGCAGTGACCCCAAAAAGCCGGGGAACTATAGACCGGTGAGCCTGATGTCAGTGGTGGGTAAGTTGTTGGAGGGGATTCTGAGGGATAGCATTTACATACATTTGGGAAGGCAAGGGCTGATCGGGGTAGACAACGTGGCTTTCTGCATGGGAAATCATGTCTCATTAATTTGATTGAGTTTTATGAAGAGGTGACAAAGAAGACTGATGAAGGCAGTTTGGTTGACATTGTCTATATGGACTTCAGCAAGGTGTTCATTTAAAGAACAAAGAACAAAGAAAATTTACAGCCCAGGAACAGGCCCATCGCCCTCCAAGCCTGAGCTGATCCAAATGTACTGTCTAAATCTGTCGGCCAATTCATTAGCATCTGTATCCCTCTGCTCCCCACCTACTCATGCATCTGTCCAGACGCATCTTAAATGAATCTACCTGCCTGCCTCTACCACATCTGCTAGCAACACGTTCCAACTGCCCACCACCCTCGGTGTGAAGTACTTACTGCGTGTATCCCCCTTAAACTTTCCACCTCTCATCTTGAAAGCATTACCTCTCTTTACTGAATCCTTCACTCTGGGAAAAAGCCCCTCTCTATCCAGGATTCGTATACCCTTCATGATTTTGTAAACCTCAATCAGGTCCCCCCTCAGTCTCCTTTTTTCCAGTGAACATAAACCTAACCTACTGAGCCCCTCTTCATAGCTAGTATTTCATTCCGATTGGTCGACAGATTAGTAAGTTTCAGTCACATGGGATACAGAAGAAGCTAGTCATAATTGGCTTGAAGGAAGAGGGATATTTTTCAGACTGGAGGCTTGTGAGCAACAGTGTGCTGTAAGAATCAGTGCTGAGTTCACCGCATTTCATCATTTATGTAAATGATTTAGATGTGAATATCGGGGCCAAAGTTAGTAAGGTTACAGATGACATCAGAAAGGTGGTGTAGTAGATTATCTCAGATTACAACGAGACCACAATTAGATGAGACAAACGGGCAAGGAGTGACAGATGAAGTTTAATTTAGATAAATACGATGTTTTGCATTTTGGGAAGGCAAACCAGGGCAGGAATTGTACACTTAATGGTAAGGTCCTGGAGAGTGTTGTGAAACCAAGGGATAGGGCTGCAGATACATAGTTCCTTGAAAGTGGAGTCGCAGGCAGACAGTGTGGTGCAGAACACATTTGGTACATTTGCCTTAATCAGTCAGAGCATTGAATATAGGAGTTGTGGTGGCATGTTGCATCTGTACAGGATGTTGGTGAGGCCACTTTAAGAATACTGCGTGCATCTCGGTTTTCTGCAGAAATGACTTACACGGGAGTCCCAGGACTGGGAGTTTGAGCTGTCGGGAGAGGGTGATTAGGTTGAGGTGTTTCCCCCTGGAGTGTCAGAGGCTGAAGGGTGACATTATAGAGGTTTATAAAACCATCAGGGGCATGGATATTCTGAACAGTCACGTTCTGCTCCCCAGGGTAGGGGAATCCAGAACAAGAGGGCATAGGTGGAAGGGGAGAGGGCGAATGATTTAGAAACGACCTGATGATAAATGTTTCACACAGAGAGTGGTGTGTGCACAAAAAGTGCTGTCAGAGGAAGTGCTAAAGGCGGTTACAATCGCACATTTAAAAAGTGTCTGAAAGAGGAGGGATATTGGCCAAATGCTGGCAAATGGGACTGGATCAGATTTGATATCCGATCGGAGTGAACAGAT
Source organism: Chiloscyllium punctatum (assembly GCF_047496795.1). Taxonomy (NCBI): domain Eukaryota; kingdom Metazoa; phylum Chordata; class Chondrichthyes; order Orectolobiformes; family Hemiscylliidae; genus Chiloscyllium; species Chiloscyllium punctatum. The sequence continues at coordinate 115,016 of NW_027309956.1, forward strand.
TGAACGAACGGGTCTGTTTCCGTTCTGCATGACTCTGATTCTATAAAAAGGATGACGAATAATTCTGAAAGGGCCTTTCAAGTCATAATTCTCTTTGCTGGAAGTTTATCGTGCCCACATGCTCACATTGATTGAAAGCTGCATTAGTTAAATATTTGTCAGAGAAGTGAGTCATGCACAATGGGACACAGACAGGGAAGTGGGGCTGAGACCCCAACCTGATCAACTACAATTTTAGTGCCTGGTGGAGAAGGCTCAAAGTATCTAATGACCCACTCCTGCTCCTCAGTCCCATGTTCCTGTGTTCCATACAGCCCCTCATACCTGCTAGACAGGAGCAGTTGGAGGCCACTTCCTCCTATAACATGATGCACTGAAACAGAAGAGACCATTCGGCCCTTCAAGACTGTCCCACACTGTTTGAGGTGATTTGGGAAATGTAATTGGAAAGCCCAGGCTGGGTATGAAAGCGGTCTCTCATCTCTCTTCACAGAGCTTCCCCTCTCTGCAACTTGTGCTTCATTTGTTGGTCATGTTGTACACCCAGATTCACTGCGAATACAGCCCCTATACCTCTCCCAGAGATTGGTCGCAAAATCATCTGGTATCCCTGACTGCAATATGCAATACCAGAACATCCATGAAAATAACACCCAGTAACTTTCCAATAACAGAATGTGAGAACATCAGAAACAGGGACAGGTCGTTCACTCCCCAAGCCTGCCTTGTCCTTTACTTAGATTGTGGCTGATCTGCTCTTGGTCTCAAATTCTCTTTAATACTCAATTCTTCATAGCCCTCACCTCTCAGACAGATCAATATCCATCTACCTCCTCGTCAAATACTTTCAGTCATTTCGCTCCCCAAACACTCTTGAGAACAGAAATCCTGACATTCAATACCACCTGTTTGACGAAAACACTTGCTGCTCCTATAAAATGGCTTATTGAGATGAACAATAGAGGTTGAGACAAGGGTTCAGATAAAATGGACTGGCCCTGATATCAAGGCTGTGGTTGAATTCTGTTGACATCAAGGAGCTTAACAAAACTGGACTTAATGGGAATCAGAGTAACCTCTCCAGTGTTTGGGGTGAAACATGGCACAAAGGAAGATGGTGATCATCTCAGTCCTTGGGTCATCTCTGTGGGAGGTCCTCAGGGTAGCTTCCTCTTCACAAACATCTTCAGCTGCTTCATCAATTTCTCCCCGCCCCCCACCCTCCCCACCATAAGATCAGAAGTGGGGATGGTCACTGAAGATTCCACAATGTTCAGAACATTTTGTACCCCCGTCAGCTCCTGAACTGGTCTGTGACCATGTGCAGCAAGGCCCAGACTCCATTGAGAGTTGTGCTGTTAACGTGTCAGTAACATTCATGTAACAGCACTCCCTGACACTGCCTATTGCCACAATAAAACAAGAGTTCATTCAGCACCTCACGCTGGTTTCACAGGAATATGAGGAAGTCATTCAGCCCATTGACACTATTGGAGAAGAACAGGGACAGCCCATTCAGTGCCTCCGGCCTATTACTCAGGAAGGGAATAAGTCCAGTGTGATGGACCACACCAGAGCCCCTCGAAAATTTTTGAAGGCAATAGCCTAGATTCTAATGTTTTCTTATTTTAAAGGGAATATAAAGTGTATGTTCCAGATGCAATGTGACACAGCATCAAGAGAAAATTCAGAGACAGTAGCAGCCAGGAGACATTCCCTGAAGCTTCCAACTCTGTTGAGACTCCGATAGTTTCTGATGTCACTGAGAAACCAAAACCCAGAGATCCTAACCTGTGAGAGCTGGCCACACCCATTCAGGCTGCAGTAAAATAAACCTAAGGCCTCCCTCGCTGTTTACTCAAGTGTCTTAACTATGCAGCTTGGTAACGATCGTTCAATCTCTCTCTTAAAAGTAACCAGAACAAAATAACCTCGTAAAGCTACAGCATCATCACACTTGTCAGTATATCGAGCTATCAAACAGGAACCAGCGGTAACCAGTCAGGCCCTTGGCTCTGTCCAATCAGACGAGGAAGAAGTCAATCAGTCCCTTGAGTCACTTATACAGGAACAGTAGGAGGCCAATCGCACCTCAATGCACTTACACATGGGCAGAATGTGGTAATTGATGCTGATTCCTGATGAATGTCTTATTCCCGAAACGTCTATTCTCCTGCTTCTCGCATGCTGTCTGACCTACTGTGCTTTCCCAGCAATCGACGCTCTATCAGTTCAGGCAGCATCCGAGGTGCAGTAAAATCGACGTTTCGGGCAAAAGCCCTTCGAGGAGGAAAACTTCTTCAAGGCAGGCATCCTTGAAAGAGGATTCGCAGTAGGGTTAAAATCAACTCGGTAAAAACAATGACTGCAGATGGTGGAAACTCTGATCATCAGCGTCGGCAGTCTTACATGTCTCCAGATTGATGCTCTAACATGATGAACAATTGGAGCACAGGCTGCACAGACAGATTGATCCACGTTGTTCCTCTTGGCTCAGTTGCTTATGATCCACACGTGGGACTTTAACGTGGTTTTCTAGTGGTGAGCAGGGAAGCCATATCTCTTGTGTGAAGTCACAAGAAGGCACCTTCCGTCTCCGAGAAGACAGCCTGGTGTTCACTATTTAGGGTGGAAGCTGGTGGGAATGGCTACCTGTTTCAGATGGAAGGTATTGTGGCTGCTGTTGGGGATTGTGAGCAACCTGACGTTCACTACAGGGTTCACACGCCGACTGCACAATAACGTGGGGAGAGTTAATTAAGGCATATAAACTATTAGGAAAGTCACGTTAGTCTAATGAATGGACTCTCTATGTTCAAATAATGCTGATCTTGTTCATGTTGATCTTGTCTAGTGCACGTCCTGTTCCGTGCAACCTGTATGCCTTACTCTGTCCAAGTCTATTTCCACCCTGTGATCTGTCTGGCCATGCTTACTATGATCTGCCTCCACTCCTCATAAACAAAGTGTTTCCCTGTACTGAGATACACGTGACAATAAATCAAACCAGTCAATCCTGGGTAAAGTATGGAATTTCTCTCCGTGTCAATGTCTATTTTGGAAATAAGTGATCTGTGCCACTCCTCGTGTTTCAGCATCAGCATTTCTTCGTCTCTCACAGCTCCACAGATTAAACACTCAGCTTATTCACTCTATCCTCATGTTACCATCACCCGTGTCTGTGGTAAGGAGATCATTCCTTCGCAAAGGAGATCAAATCTGTAGAGAGTGCCCCAAATGCTCTCTCAGCAAGGCTCTACAACAACAGGAAGATAACTTTACTTATGTACTCGAATCATTCTACAATGAAGGACAGCGTACCATTGTCTGCACCCATTACTTACACAGGGTTTGATTCGGAACAGTCAGCATAGAATTGTGATTAGGAGATCATGCTTCCCAAATTTGTTAGAGTTCTTTGATGAAGTGACCAGAAAGGTTGACGAGGACAGAGCGGTAGACGCAGTCTCTATGGATTTCAGTAAGGCCTTTGATAAGGTTCCATATGGTAGGCTGCTCAGGAAGGTTACATCGCGTGGAATGCTGGCGGAACTGGCCAATTGGATACACAGTTGGGTTGTTGATAGGAAACAGAGGGTTTAGTGGAAGGATGCTTGTATGACTGGAGGCTGGGTCCATTGCTGTTTGTTATCTATGGTTACCTATGATTATCTGTGATTATCTGTGACTGCAGACACGTAAACATGGGATAAAACTTTTCACTGATCTCTGAATCAGCCAAACAAGACACTCTATTGTATCAAACTGCTCTGAGGTCTTAAAGGATAAACCTGGACAGAAAACCTGGAACCAGCCTCAGTTTCGGAAAAAGGGAACAGGAAAGACAGTCCTGTTGACCCTGCAGAGACTTCCTTCCTAACATCTGAGAGCTTGTGACAACAATAGACAATAGACAATGGACAATAGTTGCAGGAGTAGGCCATTCTGCCCATCGAGCCTGCACCACTATTCAATATGATCATGGCTGATCATTCCTAATCAGTATCCTGTTCCTGCATAATCTCCATAACCCCTGATTCCACTATCTGAGAGCTCTATCCAACTATTTCTTAAATGAATCCAGAGACTGGGCCTCCACTGCCCTCTGGTGCAGAGCATTCCACACAGCCACCACTCTCTGGGTGAATAAGTTTCTCCTCATCTCTGTCCAAAATGGTCTACCCCGTATTTTTAAACTCTGTCCTCTGGTTCGGCACTCACCCATCAGTGGAAACATGTTTCCTGCCTCCAGAGTGTCTAAACCTTTAATAACCTTATATGTGTCAATCAGATCCCCTCTCAGTCTTCTAAACTCAAAGGTATACAAATCCAGTCGCTCCAGTCTTTCAGCGTAAGGTAATCCAACCATTCCAGGAATTGACCTCGTGAACCTACGCTGCACTCCCTCAATAGCCAGAATGTCTTTCCTCAAATTTGGAGACCAGAACTGCACACAGTACTCCAGGTGTGATCTCACCAGGCCCTGGACAGCTGCAGGAGAACCTCTTTGATTCTATACTCAATTCCTCTTGTTATGAAGGCCAGCATGCTATTCGCCTTCTTCACTACCTGCTGTACCTGCATGCTTGCCTTCATTGACTGGTGTACAAGAACACCCAGATCTCTCTGTACTGCCCCTTTACCTAAATTGATTCCATTAAGGTAGTAATCTGCCTTCCTGTTTTTGCCACCAAAGTGGATAACCATACACTTATCCACATTAAACTGCATCTGCCATGCATCTGCCCACTCACCTAACTTGTCCAGGTCACCCTGTAATCTCCTAACATCCTCATCGCATTTCGCCCTGCCACCCAGCTTTGTATCATCAGCAAATTTGCTAATGTTATTGCTGATACCATCTTCTATATCATTAACATATATTGTAAAAAGCTGCGGTCCCAGCACTGATCCCTGTGGTACCCTACTGGTCACTGCCTGCCATTCCGAAATGGAGCCGTTTATTACTACCCTTTGTTTCCTATCAGCCAACCAATTTTCAATCCAAGCTAGAACTTTGCCCCCAATACCATGCGCCCTAATTTTGCTCACTAACCTCCTGTGTGGGACTATATCAAAAGCTTTCTGAAAGTCCAGGTACACTACATCTACTGGATCTCCCTCATCCATCTTCAGAGTTACGTCCTCAAAAAAGTCCAGAAGATTAGTCAAGCATGATTTCCCCTTCATAAATCCATGCTGACTCTGTCCTATCCTGTTACTACTATCCAGATGTGTCGTAATTTGATCCTTTATAATAGACTCCAGCATCTTTCCCATCACTGAGGTCAGACTAACTGGTCTATAATTTCCTGCCTTCTCTCTCCCACCTTTCTTAAAAAGTGTTATAACATTAGCCACCCTCCAATCCGCAGGAACTGATCCCGAATCTATCGAACTCTAGAAAATAATCACCAATGCATCCACGATTTCCCGAGCCATCCCCTTCAGTACCCTGGGATATCGACCATCAGGCCCCGGGGACTTATCAACCTTCAGACCTAACAGTCTCTCCATCACCAATTCCTGGCAAATATAAATTCCCTTAAGTTCAGGTCCTTCAGCCACTGTTACCTCAGGGAGATTGCTTGTGTCTTCCCCAGTGAACACAGATCTGAAGTAACAATTCAGTTCTTCTGCCGTTTCTTTGTTTCCCGGAATATGTGCCCCTGCTTCTGTCTTCAAGACCCCAATTTTAGTCCTAACCATTTTTTTGCCTTGCACATACCTAAAAAAGCTTTTACTATCCTCCTTTAAATGATTGGCCAGTTTACCTTCGTACCTCACTTTTCCTCTGCGTATTTCCTTCTTAGTAATCCTCTGTTGTTTTTTTTAAAAGCTTCACAGTCCTCAGTTTTCCCACTTATCTTTGCTATGTTATATTTTTTCTCTTTAAGCTTTATATGTTTCTTAACATCCCTCGTCAGCCACGGCCACCCATGCCTCCTCCTGGGATCTTTCTTCCTTTTGGTAATGAACTGATCCTGCAACTTCTGCATTATACACAGAAATATCCGCCATTGTTCCTCCACGGTAATCCCTGCTAAGATATTGCACCATTGAACATTGGCCAGCTCCTCCCTCATAGCTCCATAGTTCCCTTTATTCAACAGAAATACTGTCACTTCTGACTGTACCCTCTCCCTCTCAAACATTTACAGAGCTTTCCCACCGACCACACAGAAACATCAGGAATGGAGTAGGCCATACAGCACATTGAGCCTTCCTCATTGTTGTTCATGTTCAAACATCTCCACAATGCACTTATCCCACACAATGAATATATCCGTTAATGTGATTAACCTTGGGAAGCTATAAAATAGGAAGTGCAGTAGTCCCTTTGGTCTGTCGAGTTTGCTACCCAATTCAATAAAATACTGGTTGGCCCTTTATTTCCACACCGTTCTCCTGCTCTCCCACCATCCCTTTACTGTCTCTAAATCTGTATTTATATCCAGGTTCGAGCGCATTCCCCAGGTTCACCAGTCGCTGAGTGCAGACATTTATTCTCATCTCATTGTAGAATGGCCTGTCTGTACCTAATACTGTGGACCCTTGTTTTAGACACCACAACCAGGGGAATTATCACCCCTGCTTCCAATCTGTCTCACCCTGTCAGAGCTTTATATATCTCACTGAGATCTCCACCCATTTTCCTAAACCCCATGGAATACAGGCACAGTCGCCCCAAACTCTGCTTCCACAACAATCCTGTCATCACAAAGATCGGTCTGGTCATTCTTCACTGCTCTCCTTCAATGTCAGGTTTGTCCTTTATGAGGTACAGAGACCAAACCTGCACACAATACTGCACAGTGTTTGAGATGGGGAGTCACCAAGGCCCTGTATAACTGCAGTAAGACACGCTTACTCCTGGACTCAAATTCCCTTAGAATGAAGGTCAGCACACCATTGATCTTCCTAACTGCTTTCTTTCCTGCAATATTGCTTTCAGTGACTGGTGTACAGGGAGATCCAGATCCTTTGCAATGTTACAGCTCCCCAATTAGTAGGTCTATGCACACTAGTCAGTGTGTCAGTGCCATTCCCAGTATTGCCTTCTGGCTTCAGACCTCACTGCGCTGCAGGGTCCTCAGAGGGCTGTGCAGAAGGAAACAACAAAAAGGAGCATACATCCCTTTGTAGATCAATATGTTTCAAACAAAAAAGGATAGTCTTCCAGTCTATTGTTCCCACCAAAGAGCACACCGTCACTCTACCCACATTGTTCTCCATCTGCCACGTAGTTGCCCATTCACTCCACTTGTCTTCGTCACCTTGAAGCTTTTTTACATCCTCCTCACCCACTCACAATCCAACATCCTTTAATTCTGTCAGCAGGTTGGGATATATTGTATTTGATTCCTGCAACCAAATGTTTAATGAATATTGTGAACAGGTGGGGCCTGAGCTCTGATCTCTGTGATATCCCAGCAACATTCCTCTGTTATTTTATTTAAAATGTATTTATTTCGTGTATCTGGGTGTGGCTAGCTGGGCCAGCATTGATTTCCTGCCCCTGGATGCCCCTTGAGAAGGTGGTGATGAGCTGCCTTGTTGAACCACAGCAATCCACTGTGGATTCAGTGACAGTAACACCATTGAATGCCAAGCAGCAGTGGTTAGATTGTATTTTAGTGGTGATGGTCACGGTGTGGCATTTGTGTGGCGTGAATATTACTTGCCAATTGTCAGCCTGGATACTGTCGAGATCTTGTCGCATTTGGACATGGCCTGCTTCAGTATCTGAGGAGCAACAAACATTGCTGAACATTGTACAATCATTGGCGAACATCCCCACTTCTGACCTTATAATAGAGGCAAGGCCATTGATGAAGAAGCCCTGAAGATGTATGGGCCTAGGCCACTGCCCGAGGGGCTCCTACAGACTTGCCCTGGAGCTGAGTTGACTGGCCTTTATCAACCATAACCACCTTCCTACGTGTCAGGTATGATTCTAACCAGCGGGGAGTTTGCCCCTGATACCCATTGATTGTAGTTTTGCTCAGACCCCTTGATACCACACTTGGTCGAAGGCAGCCTTGATTTAAAGGGCTATCACTCTCACCCCACCTCTGGAATTCAGCTCTTTTGTCCATGTTTGAACCACGGTAATGAGGTCAGGAGCTGAGTGGCCCTGGTGGAGCCCAAACTGGGCGTCATTGATCAGGGTATTGCTGAGCAGGTGCTGCTTGAAAGCACTGACACCTTCCACCACTTTACTGATGATCGAGAGTAGACTGACGGGGTGGTAATTGGCCGGATTGGATTTGTTCTGTTTTTTATGCATAGGAGATACTTGGGGTAACTTTCGACTTAATCGGGGAAATGTTGTTGTAACGGGATTGGAACAGCTTAGCTAGGACAGTGACAAGGTCTGGAGAACAACTTTTCAGTACTATTGCCAGAGTGTTGTCAGGGTATGTACCCTCTGGGGTATCCAGTGTCTCCAACTGAATTGGGATGTCGCGTGGACTGAACTAAATTGGATGATGACTGGTAACTGAATTGCTGAGGACCACTGGAGGAGGCTGAGGTGCATTATCTACTCAGCACTTCTGACTGAAGATTATTGCGAATGCATCAACGTTATCTTTTGCACTGAAGTGCTGGTGTCTTCCATCATTAAGGATGGGGATACTTGTGGAATCTCCTCCTCCAATGACGTGTTTAATTGTCCATAACTATTCCCAACTAGAAGTGGAACTACTGCAGAGCTGAGATCTGATCCTTTGCTTGTGGGATCACTGAGCTCTGTCTATCACTTACTGCTTATGCTGTTTGGCACACAGGTAGTCATGGCTGGTGGCTTCACCAGGCTGACACCTCATTTTCAGGTATTCCCAGTGCTGCTCATTTCCTCCTGCACACTTCATTGAACCAAGGTTGATCCTCTGGCTTGATGGTAATTGTTGTGGGGGGGATATGCCAGGACATGAGGTTGTGCTGGAGCACAATTCTGCTGCTATTGATGACCCACACTACCTTATGGAAACCCAGACTTGAGCTGCTAGATCTATTCGAAGTCTGTCCTATTTCGCACGGTGATAGTGCCACCCAAAGTGGTGGAGGTTATTCTCAATGTGAAGGTGTGACTTTGTCTCCACAATGACTATGCAGTGGTCACTCTTACCGATACTGTCATGGACCGATACTTCTGCAACTGGCAGGTTAGTAAGGCTGTGGTCAAATATGGCTTTTCCCTCTTGTGGGTTCCTTCACCACCTGCCGCAGACCGAGTCGAGAAGTTATATCCTTTCGGACCCAACCAGCCCAAGCAGTAATGCTGCTGCTGAACCACTCTTTTTGTGAACATTGAAATCCCCAACCCAGAGTACATTTTATGCCTTTGCCACCCTCAGTGCTTCCTCCAAGTGTTGGTCAGCTTGGAGGAGTACTGACTCATCAGTTGAGAGAGGCTGGTACATGGTAATCAGCAAGAGGTTTCCTTTCCTATGTGTAAACTAATGCCATGAGACTTCATGGGATACAGAGTCACTGATGAGGACTCCCAGAACAATTCTCTTCCAACTGTATCCCACTGTGCCACCACTTCTGTTTTGTCTGTCCTGCTGGTGAGAGAGGAGATATCCGGGGAAGGTGATGGGGTGTCAGGGATATAGTCATACTCACAGAATCAGACCTTACAGACAGTGTCCGTCTGTTCCTTCATGAGACTGTTTATTTCTATTCACTGTTTCCTGCCAGCTGTCCCATTCTAGATGCTTGTCCATATATTCGCCCCATTCCACTCAGATTTGATTTTGCAAACTCGGCTTCGAGCTTTACCAAAATCTTTCTGAAAATCCACGTGTTTTACATTGATTGCTTCTCTTTCATTTGTCTCCCAGTCTGTTTCTGAAACATAATTCCCATTTCATAAATCTATGTTAGTGTTGTCTATGACCGTTATTTTCAGTCAAATAATTTCTCCCAAACCATTTACTTACTATGTTCTATGCTCCATGTACTATTTCGTTTCCCACACCAGACTTGGTTTTCCTGGTATTGTCAGAAAGTTCTGTGAAGACAGAACTGAAGTTGTGGATTCATAGTTTTGCAATTTCCCTGTTTCCCATTCTCCATTTTCTGGCTTCAATCTGGAAGGAAACTGCACTGTTTTTTTCATACTTCTCACATTGACATAATTTGACAAGCTGTAACAGTTCACTCTTATCACCTTTGTGAACATTATCTTCTTAAACCCACCAATTCATGTCTTAAGCTGCTCAGCTCCACATCATACATGCACAGGAGCATAGTCTCTGTACCAACACGATCTATATTAGTCCCACTTTCCAACAGCAGGCCAATAGCCTGGAAACTTCCAAGTGCTCGTCCAAGTACTTTTAACGGTTGAGAGGATAGCCGTGATAACTCCCCTCTCAGGACGTCAATTCCAGACCTCAACACCTTCTGGGTGAAAAAAAGGAATCTTCAAATCCTCTCTGAACCTCAAACCCTTCACTTTAAAAGTGTGCTCCCTTGTTCTTGACCCTTTGTCTAAAAGGAACAGCTGTTGTCTATCCACCCTGTCCATGCCCCTTGTTAACTTCTCCTTCTGAATCACATCTCCTTCAGCCTTCTCTGCTCCAAAGTAAACAACCCGAGCTTATCCAGCCTCTCTCCATAGCTGATATGCTCCATCCCAGGGAACATCCTGGTGAATCTCCTCTGCAACAACTCCAGTACAATCACATCCTTCCTGTAATGAGGCTCCCAGAACGACATACAGTACTCCATCATGGACTAAACAAAGCCCTGTATAGCACTTATAATCTACTCCCTGATTAATAAACGCTACACCCAAGGTTCAATTCTTAACTAGTTCATTACCCTGTTCAGTCACATTCAGGGATGTGTGGAGAAACACCCTCTGAGCTTCCTAGTGTGCTGCCAATCATTGTGTACACCCCATGTCTGGTTCCTCCTTCCAAAGTACATCACCACATATTTATCAGTATCATATTCCATCTGCCATTGATCTGCCCAACTGATCATTCCACTTGTATTTTCCTGTAAAATCAGAACTTCCTCCTCACTGCCAACCACCCGACCAATCTTTGTGTCAAACACAAATTTACTTATCACAACTCACACCCCTCCACCAACTCCCCCTCCAGATTCACATCTATACCATTTATGAATGCTACAAACAATAAGCGACACAGCACTGGTCCCTGTGGTATACCAGGAAACACTGGTCTCCAATAATACAAACAGCCTTCTCCCATCACCCTCTGCCTCCTGACACTAGGACAATTTTCGTTGTAAATTTTCAAGTTATCCTTGATACTGTGAGATTTTACTTTAATTTTTTCAGCTTCCCATGTGGAACTTTGTCAAAGGCCTTGTTGCAAAACTAAATAAGCGACCTCCTCAAACTACTTCAATCAAATTCATAAGGTGTGACTTCACTCTGATAAAGTCATGATGATTATCCCTGATCAAACCTTGCGACTCTGATTGGAGTTCAAATTTCTCCTTCTCTATTTTCTCCAGTAGTTTCGCGAACAGTGATCGTCCATAGTTACCTTGGCAAATCTCTACCACCCTTACTGTGAAGTGGAATCATATTAGCTGGTCTCCAGTCCTCTGGCACCTCCCCTATGGTCAGATTCCAATTAAAGTTTCCTCCCTTGACTCCAACAGTATCGAGACCTGCGGATTGGTCCAATTTTATACGAAACACAGCCTCAAACCCCCGCTCGTATTTTACATCAATCTCTTCAAGATCTTTCCAGTCCATCTTCTCGAATTCTGTACTTGCATCCTCCTTCTCCCAAGTAAAACAGCTGTGATGTTTACATGTCACAACCTATCAATGTTCTCCGGGTTGACGCACTGATTGCCCCCTTTTGGTTTCAAATGGACACTAACTGTTTGCTGATTGTTCTATTCTACTTGTCCGTGTAGAATATCGTGGGATTCTGCCTCATCTCACCTGCTTGCACTTCTCCATGTCTCTCTGTTATTCAGTCCCCTCTATGTTCCTAAGTTTCTAAATTTCACTACAATCACCTCTCATCTTTTGAAATTCGAGATCACGGGCTGAATGTCCCCCATGAGACAATCTTGCCATTTTAGGATTCATCTTCAGAATACCTTTTCCAGTTCCTCTGTAGTCAGTATATTCTATCTTAGATTGTGACTCCAAGCGGTACACATTACTCGAAGTTTAGTCTCAGCAACACTCTATGCAGCTGGTGCACGATATCTTCTATATTGCAATTACATACACATGAATGTAAAACTAAATTTTCGTTTCCTATTTGCATGCGTTCTTCCCAATTCCTTTCACTTTAACATTTCTTATGATGTTAGTGGGAGAGTTCTTAACAAAGATCCTCCTGAATATCCAACATTATCCATTGGCTCCTCATTGCCTACGTCCATAAGAATCATCTTCAAACCATTCCAAAAAAATGTTTGCCCCTTATGGTTTTCATTTCATCGATGCATTATCATCCTCCCCAGTTTTCCCATTACCTTCTATATATCCAATAACATGTTCTTTATAATCGAGCCCAACAGACACCCGACCGCGGATGACAAGTTACTGATCTGTCGTTCACCACTCTCCATCTTCATCCTTTCTTAAACTGTTGGATAATATTTATAACCTTTGCCTTATCCAGATTGACTCAATTTCTTTTGGGAATGTGTTGGGAAACAACGAAATTCTTGTATGAAGTACATCTGATCTGTCAGATTTATAAATACTCAATCCAGCTTCCTTTTAAAAGATGACCTCAACACTGAAAAGAATGATCTTAGACTTTACTTGCACAAGTCCCAGGGTCACTTGTTATTTCTGGGAGAATGTCTGGATATTCTCCCTTGAAGATAGACACAAATAAATTGTTTCTTTCCCCTGTGATTTCTCTGTTCTCTCCAATAAATTACCCTGGCCGCATACCCATTGTTCCACATTTGACCTTGTTTTTACTTTTGTTTCATACACTGATGTACGTTTTTCTTTAGCAGTCTTTATGTTTTTCTTTTGTCTGCATGCTTTTTCGCTTTTTGATTACCTTCTCAGTTTCTTGGTCATCCGTTGCTGGGTCCTACATTTCTCCGAATCCACTGGCTTACTACAACACTTGGCATTTTTCTAAGCTGCTTCCTTTGGTCTAATAGATAGTTGAAGATGAGGCTGAAAGGGTTAGGTCGGAGAGGAGGATGGACCAGATTGATGGGAAGGAAGATGAACACATGGGAACGTTCAAAAGGGGGGAGGGTGCTGAGTTGGAAGATTGGACTGGGATAAGGTGGAGTTAGGGGAAATGGGGAAACTGGTGAAATCTACATGAATCCCCTGTGGTTGGAGGGTCCCAAGGCAGAAGAGGAAACTTTCTTCATCCATGCTTCGGGTGGTTAGGGTTTGGCGATGGAGGAAGCCCAGGACTCTCACGTCCTTGGCAGAGTGGAAAAGAGAGTTAAAGTGTTTAGCCACAAGGTGGTGGAGTTGGTCAATGTGGCTGTTGCAGCGATGTTCTCTGAAATAATCCACGTGTCTGTCGCCAACGTAGAGAAGACCACACTGAGTTTAAAGGATGCAGTAGATGAGGCGTTCTGTCTCCCTTCATCACCTATCACTTTCAACCCACCTTCATCTACCTATCACATTCCTAGCTACCTGCCTCCTGCCACACCCCCTTCTCATTTATCTCTCATCCCCCTTGACCCAGAAGCCTCATTCCTGACGAAGGGTTGTGCCCAAAACGACAATGCTCCTGCTCCTAGTCTGCTGCCTGACTGTGCTTTTCCAGCGCCACTGATCTCCAGAATCTGTAGTCCCCACTTTCTCCTCACACCTTCAGGGCTTGCATGATTCAGATTTATAACGGTTACTTCAAATAAACCAAAAACTACCGTGTACTCAACCAGCATAAAAGAAAAGCAATGCATTGTGGTCACTATTCCCAAAATGTCCTCTACAGCAACGTTTTTAATTAGCTTTTCTGATCATCCAACACCAATTTCTAAATAACCTGATCTCTAGCTCCGTGCTCGACAAAATGTTAATGCCAGCTATCTAAAACATGCTCATGAAATCCATTTTTCCCAGCATTAGCATTCAGTTGGGTTAACACAGTTTAGATATAATGTAAACAGTACGTTATTACTGCAGTACCCACAAATGTGTATGTCTCATTTTCCTGTTTTATAACATGCCCAACATTTGTATTGCAGTTTTCAGTTTGATGTATAACTCCCATCAATATTTCCTTCTCCATGCTGGTTTTATGCTCGACATTACAAGATTCTGTAGAATCTGAGCGACGTGGGCTTTGGGGAGATTAACGGTAGAGATCATCTCACCACATCATTTATGATCTTCGTAAGCATAATTGTGACATTTTCTCCAGATCTCCCGTTATGCTAGTGGAGTGGAGAAGGACAATGATCGTTCAACAATGCTCTGTATTACCCCCAGAGAGCTGAAACTTCTCTAACCTGGGTACGAACCTTACAGCAGGGTGGTAAATCATTGCTGCTGCTGTACAGGATCTTAGTGAGATCACATCTGGAGTCGTGTGTACAGATTTAGTCTCTTTAATGAAGAAAGGATATTGTTATATTGGAAGCAGCTCAGAGATGGTCCCCTCAAATGATTCCTGCAATGAAGATGCTAACTTATAACGAAAGGATGATCAGGTTGATCCAATTGCCATTGGAGTTTACAAAAATGAAAGAAGATCTTATTTCAACATAGATGACAGGAAGGAGTCAACAACTGAAGCGAATTACACAGATAGTGGAGGAATCAATTCCGTTCTTCAGCCTGTTACACAGGAACAACAGAAGGATATTGAGGCCTTTGACCCTGTTACACCAGAATAGGGCGAGGCTGTTCAGCCCCTGGAGTCAGTTGTATATTTACAGGAGAATGCCAATCAGCCCCCGCCCCCCCCCCCCCCCCCAGTGTAGGCCATGCGACACCAGTATCCTGTTACACAGCAACAGGATCAGTCCATTCAGCCACCTCAAGTCCGTAACATAGGAACTGGAAGAGGTCACACAGTGACTGGAGATTGATACACTGGGATAACAGGAGGCCATTCAGACCCACCGAGGTTGTTGCAAGGGAATTGGATAAGGATAAAAAACTATCTGAGACTTATTTCATGAGAAATGAGGAGGTAATTTAGACACGTGTCTTTTGTATGGAAACAAGAGAAGACCAATCAATCCCTTGGTCCCATCTCCAGGATACATGTGGAGACTGTTCAGTATCTCCACCAGTTATAAATGAATATGAGAAGACCCATCAGCCCCTCAATATGTTACACTGCAACGGGAAGATTCCATAAGACTCCACCCCTCTAATGAATGAACGGGAGGAGGTCATTCTGGCCTTGGAGATGGCAACATAGGATTACCAGAAAAACTTCATCCCATCGATTTTGTACACCAGCAGAATGATGAGTCAAGTCAGCCACACATACCGCTTATGCAGCAATTGGAGCAGATCTCTTAAAACCTTTTGCCCATGAGACAGGAATTCAAAGAAAACGGAAAGGTTTTCGAAACGGAAGAACTTACAATATATGTATACATTAATGAGTAAAATGTAACAATAAACTATTGTAATGTGAGGCAAATTATTAGAATCCACTGTTGAGGACATTTGCAAAGTTAAACCACAATCCATCGGAGTCAACATGGTTTTACAAAGATTAAATCAAGTTTGAAGTGTTTGCTTGAGTTACTTAAATATGTGATATCTTGTCTTCCAGAAGGCATCGGATGTGTCGCTCCTCCAACGAGTAAGTGATAAGATCAGACAACATGGGTTTAGGAGTAATTTATTCGCTTGAATGGAGGATTGGTTAACCAACAAAATGGAGTCAGATGGAATAAGTGTGTCATTTTCTTTTGGAAAATGCAATTTGTACAGTGCCATTGATTTCGGTTCTCATGCCTCAACCATTTGCGATCGATATTATTACTCGTTTGACGGGATAGAAAATACTTCAGCTACATTTTCAATTGCACGTCGGATTGGTGATGCAAGAAATTTAAAACTACATGGATAGGTTGGGTGAATGGGCAAAAATTTGGCAATGAAAATTGAAGTGGATAAATATAGGGTTATTCAAGTTGGCCAGCGTAACAGAAAGGCAAATTATTATCTAAATGGAGAGAACCTTCAAAGTGCTCGGGTACATAGTGATGAGGGTATCAGCTTGCATATCACAAAAAACCCTTCCTGCGAGTACTACAAGTATTGAGAAATACAAGCATAATTTCAGCATTTATTTGTAAAAGGATAGAGTAGAAATGTAGGGAGTGTTGTTGTAGCTGTACAAGGCATTAGTGAGGCTGTACTGGAGTACAGTTAGTGTGTCCCGCGGAATGAGGTATTTGCATTAGAGGCAATTCAGAAGAGGTTCATTATATTGATTCCAAATTTGAAGTGTTTGTCTTATGAAGAGAAATGGAGCAGTTCAGGCCTATACTCTTGAGTTTATAAGAATGAAAGAAGATCTCATTGAGGTCTGCAAATGCTAAATGCAATTGAAAGTGTACAGGCGGAGTGATTTTTTTTTCATGTGGCGCAATTTACAACAAGAGACTAGAGATTGAGGATGGAGAGATAGCAGGAAAGTGGAACAGACGGCGCGATGACATCAGCCATGATTGTATTCAATGGCGGAGCAGGTTCGAGGGGTTGGATTCCTGACTGATGGTCCTTGTTTATATTCAGCCTTTCCACTGTGTTACATAGTAATGGGGGAGGACTGTGTATCAAACAGGAAGCAGCCACTCCGGATAAATCAGTCTATATCAGTTTGATAGAACGTCACCAGTGGAGTCACACAGTGACCAGTGCTGGGTCCTCAACTATTTACAGTCTATATCAATGATCACGAGGATGGAACAGATATACAGATACTGAGTTTGGTCATGTTGCTGTGATAATAAGAGATTAAATTAGCAAGAGAGGGTCGAGGGTCTCCAGATAGATCCAGAGAGTTTAAGGCAATGGATAATAATTTGGGAGGCAGAATATAACATGATATAATCTGCAATTTCATTTACAGGAATAATGGAAGGCAGTACGTTACTGAAATGGAGAGGGATTTCAGGACTTAATGACACTGTGTACTGGGGGGTTCACGCAGACCCGTTCAGACACGGGAGGTTTTGCTCCATCCCTGATCGTCTGCTCCCTGACAGTCCAACTGACCCCATTGCTCTCCGTACACATGGAATATTTTGATGTAGTTGGTTATTGGTGGAGATGGTGTTTTGAAACGTGTATCAAGGCGGCAGCCTTTATCCAAGATACATTTATTCCTTTCTACATGGAGAGATGAAGACGATGGGAATGGCTGCCTGCTTCTGAATGAAGAGGCCGTGACTACTGCCAGGACAGGGGTATTCACCAACATGATGTACTGTGCATGGACACACTGTAACATTAATAGAGAGAGAGCTCCTTCAGTTCCTCTACCTCTCCCCATTGACATGGCTAACCGCAGACGCCATGTACACCATCGGGATTCCCAGTATACTGGGAAAATAAGGATACACCCGGTAGCTTCCCGCTGAGGGAGAAACGATATAATTTACTCATCCACCATATATATCCTCCATCACCGGATGTTGACGTTGATGTTGAGACACTGGGAGATGATGGATATGTCACCCAGTCCTCCCTGGAAAGTTCTGGATTATTGAAGCTGAATGAAACCGTGACCCTAACAGTCACTGACAGCACTATCCTCCCCCTGGTGTAAAGCTGTGGTCGTGTTGAAGGAGGTGACACCGCTCTGTGACCAGCTCCTTGTTCAGTCAGGATCCCCTCACACTCTGCTCCTGGGTTAAGTGGAGCTTGAGAAGCTGTTCCTGGAAAATCCGCGGTGGATACAGCAGATCCCTTTCACCAAACGCACTCACTGCGTGGTTTCAGAGCTTCCCCTCTCTGCAGCCTCTGCTCCATTTGTTGTTCATGTTGCAGTCTCAGATGCTGTAACTACAGTTCCCCATGCTACATCCAGAGTTGGGTCACCAAATCCTCAGTTCTCCCTGAATGTCTGAGGCAGCTCACAGCACAACCTCCAGAAAACCGTCCCCAGCCCGTCCACTAACTTTTCAATAACAGGAGTCAGTCAGAAACTCCTCGGCTACAAATGTTGTGGACCAGACCAGTTTATCGCAAAATATTTTAAGAAGGCCCCTTAGACCCAAACCTTTCCTTATTTTAAACATAGATGGGAAGTGTGCTTTCCAGTTACGTTGTGACTGGTCGACCAACTCGACATTAAGCAAAATATAATCTATTCAAATGCTTTAGTTAAAATACAATCAAAGAGAAGAACATTTTGAGATAGCTTATATGTTTGAACATACAATAGATACTGTACCTTCTTGGTATACACTGCTTGGCACAAAGATATATTCAAATACAGATTCTTACCGCAGTTTTCTGGTCCACGTGAAATCAACATCAACAGAGATATCAGAGAAAGGAGGCGAGGGATCATGTATTGACACTTCCAACCTTTCTGGGATCTCCAGCAGCTTCTGAATGCTGCAGCTAAAAACAAAACAAGAAAACCTGGTCTGGGAGAGCTGGCCACTGCCCTTCCATTGTTATCCCCGTTTTAATAAAACCTAAAGGCTTTCTCAGTTATTTAATTAAAGTGTTTTCAGACAGAAGTTCTGCATCTCTGCCTTTAAAACCTCTCTTCAAAAAAAACCAAGAGAAAATAACCTTTTTACAGTGATAGTATCCTCACAACTCCACCTTTAATAAAATAATCCATCAATATACAACAGTGGATTCATTTTAGACCTCCTAATCTTCCTCTATTAGTAGACTGAAATGCATATACATTACATTGACTCTGAGCATACAAATGTTCACAACTCGAATCTATTTCAGTTATTTCACTCCTGTAACAGAATTCCTTTGTCTTTCTTCATTCAAGTCTCCACAATGTGTCAAAATGTAAGTTTTCTCACCCTGTCAACTGTTAATTTTAAAATTCAATGGCAGCAAGAATAAGCTCAATCGAAACAGACTGGTATTTGTCTCCCTAAACTTCTCCAAAAACTTTAAGGGGTCACGATCAGTGATAAAGATTTGTCTCATATATGTTATTCGCAATTTAAATGCTGAAATGTTGTAACGCCAACACCAAGCTCAAGGCCTCCTTCCTCATTGTGGAATAAATCTGTTGATGTTTCTACTGGACACTCCAACCACACATTACGTCATGGGGCACTTCACATCTCTCCAATAGTCATTCTGAGTGACATACCTCCTCATGTCTCAGCACAAAAGAATTAAATACTTCTGTACCTCTTAATGCTGTAACCTCTTTACCTGCTACCCTTGGCCTATGCTAATAAACCTTACTCTCACAGGGATATGTTTTAAGAAGATCTCGCACATACTTCTCAATCTCTCACAGAAACCAAGCTTTGATTTCTGAACCAAATCATCACCATCAGCCATTTCAGCTTCTAATCTTGCTATTGTCCCTCTCTGCTCTTCCACACGAGTTCGCACGACTGCAGGAAGTGAATTGTTGAACTTAACCAAAATAAGAATCTCTCTCAGAGTGCCATAACTTTGCTCTGTTTTTAATACCCTTCCCCACCTTTCAAATTTACTTTGTTAGATTCTTTCAAACTCAATGTGCATTTAACCATGGACGCTATTTTAGATTCCTGAAACTTTGTCTGTCGGCTTCGGGCACAAGCTCATGTGCACTCCAGATGGCTTTCTTCACCTCCTCCTACTCCCCAGACACCGCCTCTGATTGAGATGCAAATACCTATCAGCTTTGTTTGAATCAACTAAATCCACATGTTCACTGGGCACTGCATTTGTTTAGCCACTTTCTGAAATGAAATTAAAAAGTCTCCCCCATCCTTCTTATCAAATGTAGATAATACCTGGGTGTATTTAAACAGATCCCCATCAAGCCTTTGGCTACTATAGCGTTGATCATCCTCACTATCCTCCTCATCCAGCCTACCGTCGACCTTCATCAACGCCTTCTATGTCAACTTTCCTCTCTAATTACTAATCTTTGAAGTTGAAACTCTCTGCTTTCCTTCTCTCTTTTTCTCTCTTTCTTCTTCATTTCCTGTTCTTTTATTTCTAATTTTCATCATAATTCAAACAGTTTCTATTCCTTCTCATGTTCAAGGTGCCTCATTTGAAATTGAATTCTCGCCATTTCTGAAGACTCTGATGGTGGTTTCACCAAATATAATTGCCGAGCTGTAGCTGTAATTATCTTTCATTTTCTCACAGACAAACACAAACCCAACTCCAGCTTGTCTGCCAATTCCTACAGCTTTGCCTTCATTACCTTATGTAAAACCCCCAACTTCACTTCTTCCACAACCCGAGAACTCTCAGTGACTGAAAGAATCTTTATACACAAAACACTGTTTAAACCAACCGAATTCAACATCTGGAACCAAAGATACTAACAACTACCATACGCGATCTTTGAACTCAATAGCCTCCTGGTGCATACTCTCCAAGGTCTGCATTAGCTTATTCTGGATTATCTGGTTTCTTCCCACAATCCAAAGATGTGCATGTCAGGTGATTTGACCATGATAAATTGTTTGTAGTTTTCAAGGATGTGTGCGTTAGGAGTTTTTGGTCGGGGTAAATGTGTAATAATAGGGTAGAGGAATGTTTCTGGGTAGGTTACTCCTCGGAGGGTTAGTGTGGACTTGTTGGGTCGAATTGCCTGTTTGCACACTGTAGGGATTGTAATTCTAAACCCAATTTGGTGTTACTGATGTAGAACCAGACGAGAGTACCCAGTTTGCTATAGACCAACCAGACTGACTCAAACTATTTTAAGAAGGTAGCTTGGATTCCAACCTTTCCTTATTTTAAAGGTAGATGTGAGTTGGGTGTTCCAGATGTGATGCTACTAGTCAAACCACTCACAATTAAGCAAAACACAATATATTTAAACACTCTAATGAAAATCCATACAAAATGAAGAGGAATGTAGAATAAAATAACTATTGGAAACCTTAACCGAATAATGGATACAGTACCTTCTATAAATCAACTGTTCCAATATACTAAAATAACCTAAACACACCCTTTGGCAAAAAGGAACATTCAGACATGCATTCTTGCGTACAGTTCTCCAATCCAGGAGGAAACAGCATCAAGTGAAGTTACAGAGAGCACAGCAGCTAGGGATAATTTACTAAAACTTCCAACACTTCTGGGACCACAAGCACCTGGTAACTGCTCCATCTACAAGAAAAACACTTGTCTGTACGAGCTGGCCATTGTTACTACTATTTATTAAAAACCCTAAACGCCCCGTAAGTTATTTACTTGAGCCGTTTTCACTCGGCAGTTTGGCCTTTATGACCTCTTACTAAAGAAAAGGAGAAAATAACCTTATATTAAAATAGTGACAGCATTGTCACACAATTTAGATGCCTGTCCTTTACTCAGTGGGCTTCCTCATGTTACTGATCGCAAGGTCACCTGAGAGGGCCAACCACTGGTACAAACCAAGTTACAAGGATGTGTCTCATAACTTCTGAAACACGCCTGTCCATGGCCATCACATGGGACATACCGGGAAGTGAACAATAGCCTGTCACACACCATTTCATTATTTCTGAGCTATACAATGCCAGCACTTGATACACTAGGGAGACAAAACCCAAGGCCAGGGAAAGATACAGTCAGACCAGAGAGATTCACATTAAAGACAAAAACAGACAGTTTTCCCTCCTAGTTGGGGAACACTTCAGTGGTGCAGGACATTCAACCACGGACCTCCGGGTGACCATCCTCCAAGGCGGACTTCAGGACAAGCAACAGCGAAACGTGGCCGAGCAGAGTCTGATAGTTAATTTCGGTACCCATAGGGAGGGCATCAACTGGGACCTTGGGGGTTCATGTCACAGTACAGCTGACCACAATTGCACTATACACACACAGACACAGACACCACGACAGACAGACAGACACACACACACACACACACACACACACACACACACACACACACACACACACACAGGCACTCCTATACCCAAACATACACACGGACACACACACACAGACACTCCCACAGACCCTTACAGACACCCACACTCACACAGGCATCCGCTCAGAGACTTAGACCACTGTAAAGTCATGTACACACATATACACTCTCTCTTACAGATACTCACAGCCCCCCACCCCAGACACGCACACTGACTCCCACATTCACACATGCACCCCTTCACAGACTTCAAACTACATCACGACGCACACATATACACTCCATCACACTCACAACATTCAACCCACACAAACACACGCACACACAAATAGACGAACTAAATGCACACATATATTCTGTGGGGTGAATTTGTACTTGCAGGGTGATAGTGTACTTTGCTCAAAAACTATATGAATTCATGTAGAAGTCTGAGTTCAAAAACTGCATGAATTCATGTAAAACTGTTGTCTCACTTTTTAGATTAGAATCAATCTAAACATCATGGCATAGACAGAAAACACAGGGGGCCAACACCGTCAACATATTGTCTAGCTAACAGTCAATGTTACAGCTAACCTGAGAATGCAACTTATTTTTTTTAAAAAAGGTTTTATGATTTACACATGAAATAAGTGAAACTATCATGGTATTCGAACAGATGAAAGACTCAACAGACAATCAAGGTACTTTTCAATGTACAATTTCAGTTACAAAATTCTGTAAATTTCTGCTATAATTTCTGTGCCTTAGAATTGTGTCCTCCATTATTACCTGATGAAGGAGCGGCGCTCCGAAACCTAGTGTGCTTCCAATTACACCTGTTGGACTATAACCTGGTGTTGTGTGATTTTTAACTTTGTACACCCCAGTCCAACACCGGCATCTCCAAATCATGACGAAACAAACAGGCTCAGTTAACGAGTTCCACACATCATTTTTCATATCACTATAAAAGGGAACATTTACTGGGTTTGGAAGGAATGGATGAGGGTTGCTGAGGGATGGACCATAAGCCTTTATAATCTTGTTTTAACTTGTATATGAGTGTATTAACAGAACATTGCAGGGGCCTATATGTGTTCCACTCTGCTTATGAAAGGAGGCAGTCACAAAATAACAGATCGGCTACATAAAAAAAGTCAGGTGGGCAAGTTTCTAGATACCTTAACCCACAGTATAATACCTATTGACCAGTGTGAGGCTACTCCTGGTTTTAAGTGCCCTGCTAGCAAATCCTTTCATAACCTTGAGACAGAGCATTAAGATTGCTGGTCAGCAACAGGCCGAAGCAATTCTGTCCCTATGGGCCTCTTACAACGGGATAAGAGAAGGTCATTCATCCCATATTAGCCTGTTGTTACTTAAAAAGGTGGAAATCTAGAATATTGGCACATTTTGCCAACAGAATCATTCAAAACGAAGAGATATGTCTCTGCAGCTGTATGGAGTGTTACTGAGAGGGCACCTGGAGTACATTGTGTTGTTTGTGTTTCTGTAATTGAGAAGGCATGGACCTCCATCAGATACAGTTTAACGGCTGCTCCTAATCCACGGGTTGCTGTGTCATTTAATGTCTCGGGTCTGTTACACAAGGACAGGAGGAGGCCATTCAGCCTTTCCAGTAGATTACAAAGGGCCATGTGGAGCCCATTCAGCCTCTCGAGCCTGTTATAGAGGGGCAGGAAGTGTTTGTTTAACTTTCAAGTCTGTTACACAAAATATTAGTTTTAAATTAGTTTTGGAATAGGAAAGACCTGATGTAAACATTAAAGTTCTAACTTTGAACAAGGCCAATTTTGAAATTATTAGGTGAGCCCTGTGAAAGGCTGATTGGAATACCCTATTCACAGGTGAACGGATGGTTGGAAAACGCAAGGCCATCAAAACCTGGTTACAGAGAGTCCAGAACCAACATGTTCCTATTAGTGAGGGGGCAAGGCTGGTGGTTGCAGGGAGTGCTGGATGGTTAGATATATTGATGCTCTGGTCAAGGTAAGGAAGGAGGCATATGTCAGGTAAACAGAGCTGAGATCAAGTGATTCCCGAGAGGGGTATAAGGACAGTACGGGTGTTGTCAACGGGGAAATCGGGCCAGAAAAATGTCGGCGTGAGATGGCTTTAGAAATAGGGTGAACGAGGCATTGAAGAAATTCTACAAATCCTTTAATGGCAAAAGATTAACTTGGGAGAGAATAGGGCCCCGTAAAGATCAGTAAGGCTACCTATGTGTGGAACCACAGGAGATGGGAGGGATACAAAACAAGTAATTCTCTTCAGAATTTAACGTGGAGGAGATTATAAGAGCGAAAGAATGAAGAAATATATAGTGATATCTTGAAAGTGTCTATATTATAAGGAGGTGTTGGACATTTTAAAACACATAAAGATAAACAAATCTCCGGGACCTGATCAGTTGCATCCCAGAAGTTTGTGGGAAGCTAGGAAAGAGATTGCTCAGCATTTTGCTGATATACTTGTATCATTGATTTCCACAAGTGAGGTGTCAAAAGACTGGAGGGTTACTAACATAGTGTCATTATTTAAGAAAGTAAGGAAAAAGCAGGTAACTATAGACAGGTGAGCCTGACGTCAATGGTCATTATATTGTTGGAGGGGATTTTGATGGAAAGAACGTATATGCATTTGGAAAGACAAGGACTGAAGAGGGATTTGTACATTGGAGATCACGTCTCACTTTCTCGGTGGAATGTTTTGAGGAAGTGATGAAGATGATTGATGAAGGCAGGACAGTGAAGGTTGTCTTTATGGAATTCAGTAAGAAAACCAAAATGTTCTACGTGGTAGACTGGTTAGCAAGGTTAGACTGCCTGGGATCCAGGGAGATCTCGCCATTTAGATCCAAAATTTTCTTGAATATTGGAGACAGGGCGTGACAGTGACATTTGTTCATTAAACGTGGAGACCTGTGACCAGTGGCGTGCCACAAAGATCAATAGTGGGTCAACTGCCTTTTGTCACTGATACAAATCATTTATATTTGAGTATATGAAGTATAGTCAGTAAGTTTGTAGATAATTCCAAATTTGTTGGTGTAGTCGACAGTGAGGAATGATCTCTCAGACTATAATGGGACTTTGCTTAGGTGAACCGAGGAGTGGCAGATGGAGTTTATTTTAGATAAATGTGAGATGTTGCATTTTGGCAAGAAAAATCAAGGCAAGACATAAAGGTAGGGCCCTGTTGAAAAGTGGCAACCAAGAAGAACTCCATGGAAATTATGGAATCCCTACAGTGAGACAACAGGCTATTCGGCCCATCGAGGCCACACTGACCCTCTAAACAGTATCCCACTGAACAGACCCCTACCTTATCCCTCTTAGCCTGCATTTCCAATGGCTAATCCACCTCGCCTACACATCTCTGGGTACTATACACAATTGAGCATGGCCAATCTACCCTTATCTGCATAACTTTATACTGTCGGAGGAAAACATAGCACCCGGAGGAAAGTCACGTAGGCACGGAGAGAATGTACAAACTCCACACAGACAGTCATTCAAGGATGGAATTAAACCTGGATCGCTGCGCTGTGAGGCAGAAAAGCTCGCTTTGTGGTGCAGGTTCTCTTTTCCTTGAAAGTGCCATCACAGGTAGGCAGTGTAGTGAAGAAGGCACTTGGTGATCTTCCCTTTATTGGAGTGTGCTTTGAGTCTATGCGTTTGCATGACATGTTGCATCTGTAGAGGATATTGGTTTGGCCACTTTTGTAATATTGCCTTTAATTCTGGTCACCCTGCTGTCGGAAAGATGTTTCCAAACTTGAAAGGGTGCAGAAGAGATTTAAAATAATGTTGCAGGTGTTGGACGGTTAGAGTTACAGAGGGAGTTTGAATCGGCTGGGACTATTTTCAAGTGTTGAGTTTGAGGGGTGACCTTAAAGAGGTTTATAAAATCATGAGGTGTATAGATAAGGTAAACAATCAATGTCTTTTCTGCAGGATAGGCAAGACCAAAATTAGATGACAAAGGTTAAAGTTGAGAGGGGAAACATTTAAAAAGGGACATGAGGGACAACATGTTCACACAGAGACTGCTGTGTGTATGGATTGAGCAGCCAGAAGAGGTGGTGGAGGTATGTACAGTTACACCAATTAAAAGGCATTTGGATGGATACGGGCATGGGAAGTGTTTAGAGGGAGATGGGCCAAGTGCTGGCAAGGGGGACGAGATTTATTTAGGATATTTGGTTGGTATGGACGACCAGACTGAAGGTTCCTTTTCCGTGCTGTACATCTCTCAGACTCTATTGACCCTTGTGTGTACAACACAGGAACAGGAGAAGGTTATTCAGATTCTGAATTCTGTAAGTCAGCTTGTTTGTTCAATTACTGAGAGTCAAATACATCATTCAGATTTTGGTGCTTTACATAAACAGGAGACAGTCTTTTTGACAAGAGAAGCTGTAAAGAATGTGAAGAGGCCATACAGACCCTCAACTCCATTCCACAGAAGCAGCAGGTGAGCACAGAAATATAGGAACCTGTTACTCAGAAGCAGGAGGAGGAAATCTATTTTCACAAAACTTGGATTAGGAAGTAGTCACTCCACTGCTCGAGTTTGGGAGCACAGGAACAGGAGGGAGTCATTCAACTGCGCAAGATTTGGACATAGGGACTGGAGGGAGTCATTGAACTGCTCGAGACTGGGACACAGGAACAGGAGGGAGTCATTCAATGCTCGAAACTGGGGCACAGGGAAATCTTGAGAGTAGTGAGGCCCCAGAATCCTATTACGCAGAAACAGAAGGAGGTGCTTCACTCCCCACTTGTATGGGATATTGGACGAGAAGGGTAGTTTGCTTGGAACAAACATAAATATATGAATAAGTTGCATTCGTGGTCCATTCAATCCTGGCCCAAAATTCACTAAGACCACGGCTGATCTGATTGTGATTCCCTCATTCCATTTTATGGAGACTGTCCTCTCTGCAGCCTCTGCTCCATTTGTTGGTCATGTTGCAGACCCAGTTGCTGTAACAACAGTCACCATCACTCATTCAGTGGGATGGGTCTAACCGGATGAGTCAGGATTTGAAGGGTCCAATCACAAGAATGGAAACACAAAATGATGGTATGGCCAGATGTTTAGTTCGCTCACATTCGCAATCCAACTCACATAACCAGCCTATCCATAATACATTCAGAATGGAGCACTGTGTAAATCCGGTCCAGAGTGGAACTCTGTGCAGCCCAGACCAATGCTTGATCTATAATGTCCAGCGTGGGGAGCTGTGCAGACCGCACTGGTTCATTCCCATATAAACCCAGGCTGTAACATTGTTCAGTAACACTGTGTTAGATCACTGCCCAGTGTGGGGAAACTTGCAGCCCATGCTGGAAGTGACAGCATCTGCAGCTACAATCCATTTACTGCTTCATATCTCCACTTTGCCTTGACAAGGGATGCTGCGGATGTGAAAATCATTGCAAGAGACAGATGCAAATGGAAACAGTCAAATAGCAACAGTTCTGATTAAGGCGAGTATCACATAAGTATTTAAAGATGAAATAACAGATAATATCCGATGAGGGTTTTGTGAATGGTGCAAGGATGTAAGAGGGCGATGGTGATGTAGTTAAACTATAAGCCTCCAAATAATCAATGAGAATTGGAGGAACGAATATGCAGGGAGACTGGTGAGAGCAGCAGGAGCAATAGGGTTGTTATAATAGGTGGTTTAAATTTTCCTAACATTGACTGGGACTTCCAGATGGTTAAGAACTTCGATGGAACGTAATTTCTTCAGTATGTTCAGTAAAGTTTCCACAAGCAGTATGTAGAGGGTCCTACTCGGGAAGGGACAAACTCGACCTACTGTTGGGAAATAGGGATGGATTAATGACGGAGGTAAAGCGGGGGAGTATTTTGGGAAGAGTGACTAGCGTTGCATAAATTTTAAAATAGTTATGGGAGGAAAACAATTGGTCCATGGACTCAAGTTCTAAATAGTGGCAAGGCATATTTGGTTGGAATTGGACAGGAGATTGCAGGGGTTCATGGGAGTAATTTGTTTCCAGGTAAAAGGATTCCGGGCAAGAGGACGGCTTCAAAAGTGAGTTAGCCCGAGTTCAAGGTCAATATGTTCCTGTGAGGGTGAAGGGAAAGTCAGGCTGGAAGAAAAAACCCTGGATGACAAGAGATATTGATGCTTTGACCAGAAAAAAGTAGGCGTGGTTCAGGTACAGGCAGCTGGGATCAAGGGAATCCCTGGAGGTACACAGGGGACACTGGAGTTTACTGAAGAAGGAAATAATATAGGCGAAAAGGGGGTAATGAGATAGCCTTGGCTGAGCAGATTAGGGTGAATCAAAATTCAGTATAGTAAAGAGAAAGAACAACTAGAGAGAGAAAAGGATGCCTTTAACTCCAAAATAGACACGCATATGTAAAAGAACAAGAGATGGTTGAGGTCCTCGATTTCCCCTCTGTGTATACCATGAAGAAAGACATGAAGACCTGTGAATGGGAGGTTAATTGTCATATCTTGGTACAGTTCATATCAGAGTAGAGGTGCCGTTGGACATATTAGAATGCATAAATTTCGATAAATCTCTTGGTCCTAACCAGACATATCTAAGAGCACTGCAAGAGGCGAGAGAAGACAGTTCAGGGGCCAAAGACTAGGAAGACTGGGCAGTTGCAAATGTTGAGCCCTTACTCAGAAGAGCTGAAAAGATAGCCTGGGAAATATAGACCAGTAAGCTTCACATCAGATTCTGGAAACCACTTGAGAAGGTTCTGAGATATAAGATATGCATGCATTTGGGAAGACAGAGTTTGACTTGGAGCAGTCAGCATAGCTTTGTGCGAGGCAGGTCATGCCTTACAAATTTTGATAGCGTGTTTTGAGGAAGTGACCAGGAATGTTGACAAGGACAGGGTGGTGGACATAGTCTATATGGATTTGGTAAGGCGTTTTATAAGTTTCCACATGGTAGGCCGCTCCAGAAAGTTAGATCGCATGGACTCCAATGTAAACTGGCAAACTGGCGACACAATTGGCTGGACTTTATTAAGCAAATGGCTGTGGTGGAGGTATGCTTGTCGGACTGGAGGCCTGTGACTAGTGGAGTGCCTCAGAGGTCGGTACTGGGCCCATTGCTGTTTGTTATCTATATCAATGATTTGGACCAGAGTGCACAACGCAAGGTTAGTAAGTTTACAGATGACTCTAAATTAGGAGGCATCATTAAGTGAGGAACGTTATCAGAAATTGCAAAAGTACCTTTACCAGCAGGGGTATTGGGCTGAGAAATGGCAAATGGAGTTTAATATAGATAAGTGTGACGTCTTGTATTTTGGAAAAACAAATCTAGGTAGGAGTTTAGTGATGAATGATAGTGCCTTTTGGAGTGTAGTGGAACAAAAGGACGTTGGAGATCAGTTGCACAGTTGCCTGAAGTTTGTGTCACAGATACACAGGACAGTAAAGAAGGCTGTTGGCACACTGACCTTCATCGGGGCATTGAGTATAGACGTTGGGACATTATGTTGCAGTTGTACAGGATATTGGTAAGGCTGCAGTTAGAGTATAGTGTTCAGTTTTGTTCACCTTGCTCTAGAAAGGATATTATTGAACAAGAAAGAATGTAGAACAAATTTCCAAAGATGTTTCATGAGCTCAAGGCTCTAAGTTATTGGCAGAGGTTAGACAGGTTAGAACTTATTTCTTTACAGCGTAGGAAACTGAGAGGGTTCTTATAGAAGTGTAACTCTTATAAAATCATGAGAGGCGTGCATGGGGTGAATACTTCAATTTTTTTCCCAAGGTTGGGGAATCAAGGACTAGAGGACATCCATTAATGTTTGGAAAGGATAAAAAATATAAAAAGGAAACTGAGGGGCAACTTTTTAACACAGAGTGTAGTACGCATTTGGACTGAGCTGCCAGTTGAAGTGATTGATGTGGGTACAATAACAACATTGAAAAGGCATTTGGACAAATACAGAGATAGGAAAGGATTAGAGGGATACAGAACAAGGGCAGGGAAATGGGGTGAGTCTGGATGGACATTTTGGTTGGCATGGACCAGCTGGGCCAAATAGCCAATCATACTGGCAGTCTCGTGCAGTATGACTGTAAAGGAGTGTGTTTTGGAGTGGAGGCAGAGTGGGGGAGACTGAGAAAAAATGTCATGGAAGGATATGTTCATAGTTTTCACAATACTGAAATGAAGACATTTCGATAGTATCATGCAACATGGGTCAGTATTTCGAAGAATGATGAGTGAAAGCGATATTGCTGTGAGTTCAGGCGATGGAGAGTTTTGGATGAGCATTTGTTCTGCAGCTTTGTAACCGGGAGTGAGGACAGCAGAGTCTTCGCCTCACTGGGCTGAATCTAACAAAAAAACTGTCTCAGTGACATTTTCATTAAGTGTGACAGAGGGGTTGCCTGCACGAGGCCGAGCTAGTTTCCTGGTCCTATCTTACCAAACTCACCTCATTAACTACCCACCCCACTCCATAGTGTCCCTCTCATACAATGCCAGCCCAACTCTCCACCCATCATGACTGGAGATACTCACCATCGCCGGGATGCCCCGGATATTCTGTGATCCCTGGCACTTGTGCCATCTTTAAAACGCCAATGGGTACACGGCTGTGCTTTCTCAGTTCAGAACTGCCCTGCACAGTTTACCCCGAGCATGGTAGCTAAGGGGGAAATTACACCACGGTTTGTCAATAGGGGCACGGAGGTCCTGGTGGATGGGCTAGTAGAGAGGGGGACCATTCTCTTCCCAGAGGGATCACACCACCAGACCCACCGAGCATGGTCTGAACTCCTCACCCAGCTCATTGCAGTGTGCGGTCTGAGGAAATGTCCAGCAAAACAGGACAAGCATCAATAATCTTCCCCACTCTGTCAGGATAAGGGTCACCGTATTCTCTCTGCTCCCTCACACTCGCTGTATGTCTGTTATAGCACCGACCCCCGAACAAGGCTCATGCTCCACCACTCTCACTACTGCATGCAGCATCTTCCCTCTCTTTCTCTCTTGCCTTTCTAATGCCCCCCACATAGTTAGATAATATTCTGGAGAATGCCAATTATGGAATGTTCCAGGTATTGTTCCAACTTATTCCCAGTTTCAGGAAAACGGCTGTGCCCCAGTGTGTAACACATAAAATGATGGAATAGAGATGTACGTTTTTAAAATCACACACAATTAAAATCCATCATTAGGATTCAGTACTTCAAACATGCTCCAACATTCAATACGTTTGGGGGTGACCTGTTGGTTTTCTCAGCTCCATGTTACAGGAAATTTCAGTCATTGAACCCCCAGGTTCCTGTTACTTAGCAGATGATTCTCAGAACTTTTTACCCCGGGTTTCTTCTAGCATATGTTCAGAAGGCATTTCCCATGGGGACAGACTCTCCTAACAATATATTTCATCTGCTTTATAAATTCATATAACAGTCATCATGCTTTCCACAGACCAATGAAAAACATGCACTTATTTTATGGTTATCGATAGCAAACCACAATTAGTCATTCTGGTTATTTCACTTGTCTCATCTTATTGTATTCAGTCAAAGAAAGCTTCCAAACACTTGTCTCAATGTAAAATACAATTTCTGGCACAGATCATTGTTATCCTCAGCCGTTATCATGACGATTATCTCAAATATACCTTTTTCCTTGTCATGAATGTTTCTCTTGCCCTTTGTACGTGACTGATTCTGTGTGTAACAGTTACACAGTCTCCCACTCAGTTGGCTGGATGGGTGGTTTGGGATGCAGAGGGAGGACACCAGCGCAGGTTCAGTTCCCCACACTGACAGAGGTTACAATGAAGGGGACGTTCTCTCAACCTCACCCTATCACTGGGGTGTGGTGACCCTCAGGATAAACTACCATGAGTAGGCTCTCTAATGAGAGTTCTTTGCGACTATACTCTATCAATTCTGGCATTTTAGTTTTTTAACAAACGTTTTTATTGAAAAAGAGGTTTTATTATTATATTAAACCAATAACAAAACAACTCAAATAACTGAACAAAATTACACCCAATTGCATGTACATACAAAACAAGTTAAAGTCTCTAAATGGGCAGAAGAAAAACAAAACAAATATGGCTCAGCATAACAAAATGATCGTTCTCGTTCTTCGAGAGTATTAATCATTCATATGTTCATGATTCTTCATACCAGATTCATTAGAAAATATCATCATGCCTATATAAAAGCCCTTTTCGGAGTGGCAGATAAGCCTGTATCGCGGAAATTCAAAAAGGGGTGCCATATCTTATGTAAATGTTTGCTTTTTGGTGCACCATAATCGTGAGAAAATCCAAAAGGTATTCTCCATGATGAGCTTACAAGGACTCAACAGACCCGGGGGGTTTTCAGACATCCAACATAACAGAATATTTTTCCTCGCACAGGAAGTATGGGGGAGATACTAAACGAGTATTTTGCATCAGTTATTTAATGTGGAAGACATAAAATGTAGGGAAATAGATGGTGACACCTTGGAAAATGTCCATATTACAGAGGAAGAAGTGCTGGATGTATTAAAATGGGTAAAGGTGGATAAATACCCAAGGATGTCTTCAAACGGGTCCCCAGGACCTGATCGATTATACCCTAGAACTCCATGGGAAGCTAGAGAAGTGATTGCTGGGCCTCTTGCTGAGATATTTGTAATATGGAATGTCACAGGTGAGGTGCCAGAAGACTGGAGGTTTGATAACGTGGTGCTGCAGTTTAAGAAGGGTGGTAAGGACACGCCAGGGGACTATAGACTAGAGAGCCTGACGTTGGTGGTGGGCAAGTTGTTGGAAGGAATCCTGAGGGAAAGGCTGTGCATGTATTTAGAAAGGCAAGGACTGATTAGGGGTAGTCAACATGGCTTTGTGCGTGAGAAATCATGTCTGACAAACTTGATTGAGTTTCTTGAGGAAGTAACAAAGAGGATTGATGAGGGCAAAGGGGTAGATGTGATCTATATGGACTTCAGTAAGGGTTTTGATAAGGTTCCCCATGGGAGACTGATTAGCAAGGTTAGATCTCATGGAATACAGGGAGAGCTATCCATTTGGATACATAACTCGCTCAAAGGTAGAAGATAGAGAGTGGTGGTGGAGGGTTGTTTTTCAGACTGGAGGCCTCTGACCAGTGCAGTACCACAAGGGTCGGTAATGGATTCACTACTTTTTGTCACTGACATAAATGGTTTTGATGCGAGCATAAGAGGTACAGCGAGTAAGTTTGCAGATGACACCAAAATTGGAGGTGGAGTGGACAGCGAAGAAGGTCACCTCAGATTACAACAGGATCTTGACCAAATTGTCAATGGGCTGAGACGTGGCAGATGGAGTTTAATTCAGATAAATGCGATGTGCTGCATTTTGGGAAAGCAAATACTAGCAGGACTTATACACTTAATGTTCAGGTCGCAGGGAGTGTTGCTGAACAAAGAGACATTGGAGTGCAGGTTCATAGCTCCTTGAAAGTGGAGTCGCAGGTAGATAGGATAGTGAAGAAGGCGTTTGATGTGCTTTCCTTTATTGGTCAGAGTATTGAGCACAGGAGTTGGAAGATCATTTTGCGACTGTACAGGACATTGGCTAGGCCACTGTTGTAATATTGCGTGCAATTCTGGTCTCCTTCCTATCGGAAATATGTTGCAAAACGTGAAAGGGTTCAGAAAAGATTTGCAAGGATGTTGCCAGGGTTAGAGGATTTGAGCTATAGAGAGAGGCTGAACAGGCTCGGGCTGTTTTCGCTGGAGCGTCGGAGGCTGAGGGTTGACATTATAGAGTTTTACAAAATTATGATGGGCATGGATAGGGTAAATAGGTAAAATATTTTCCCTGGTGTCAGGGAGTTCAGAACGAGAGGCTATAGGTTTAGGGTGAGAGGCGAAAGATATAAAAGAGACCTACGGGGCAATTATTTCACACAGAGGGTAGTACGTGTATGGAATGAGCTACCAGTTGAGGTGAGGGAGGCTGATACAAGTGCAACATTTATGAGGCATTTGGATGGGTATATGAATACGACTGGTTTGGAGGCTTATGGGCCGGGCATTGGCAGGTGGGACTAGATTGGTTTGGGATATGTGGTCGGCATGGATGGGTTGGATAGAAGGTTTCCAGCTTTACATCTCTATGACTATGACTTATACTCATCTCTGTTTTTTGGTGCACCATACTGGTGAGAAAGAACAAAGGGATATTTTCCATGAGGAGCTTAAGACCAACAGCCTCGAGGAGTTTTCAGGCATCCAACACAACAGAATAAATTTCCTCGCACAGAAAGTAAGCATTTTCTTTCCCATGCGTAAGATACTCTGGGCAGGCCCAGGAAAAGAGAAACCGGGTCCATCTCCAATTCGGTCCCAAAGGCGCACTCTGTCAAACCTAACACAGTGCTCCAATATATATGAAGCCTGCAGTAGGACCACATGCAATGAGCAAGAGTGCCTGTAGTCATTCTGCATTTAGGACACGCTGAAGATAATCCCACTTTGAATTTTGAGAGAAACACTTGCGTCAGATTGACCCTATGAA
Source organism: Chiloscyllium punctatum (assembly GCF_047496795.1). Classification (NCBI taxonomy): domain Eukaryota; kingdom Metazoa; phylum Chordata; class Chondrichthyes; order Orectolobiformes; family Hemiscylliidae; genus Chiloscyllium; species Chiloscyllium punctatum. The sequence continues at coordinate 149,569 of NW_027309956.1, forward strand.
GAATTTACAACTGCATGGAATGTGTCCTGTTACAGATCAAAATCCTTTGAGCATTTTCATAAATGTTTCTCTGTTAATTTTTTAAAAATCAAATCTCTAATCTGGGAAAAAAACAGAAGTTTCTACTAGGTAGTCCATACTTAACGAGTTATTTGACCAAATGATATCATTGTTTCTCCCTCAAGTAACACGTGGTGGCTCAGTGATTTGCACTGACTCACAGTACCAGGGCCACGGGTTTGGTTGGGTGACTGGCTGTGTGGAGTTCGTATATTCTCAACTGTGTCTGCATAGGTTTCCTCCAACACTCACAAAGATGTTCAGGTTAGATGAATTGGCCATTGCTAAATCGCTCATAGTGTTTCAGGATCTGTACGTTGGGGAATTAGTCAGGGTAAATATAGGATGGTAGGGGATTGGTTCTGGGTGGTTTACTCTTCAGAGGGTCGAAGTAGACTTACTGGGCCCAAGGACCTGTTTCCACACTGTAGGGATACTACTAATTCTAAATCACTCAAGCAAGGTACACCCTCGCTGCCCACAGTTTAAACCTGGAATCCATCATCCCAGGTTGACAACCCGGTATACAAATTATCGGGGTAAGAAACATGGTTTTGTCTGTATTGCCCTCGATCTGACGCATTGTCCTTCAAGTTTTAACAGTATTGATCATCATTAGTTTATGACAATACTCAATACGCGTTGTCAATTTATCTAAGAACAACAGACTAATAAAGGTTCACTTTGTCTGAGAGGGCTCAATGTCGAGCCATATTGATGCCGAGACTTCAGTGGCCCAGGCAGTCACATCGGATGAAAAGAACTTAATTGATTGCTTTTAATCGGTGAGATCAACTCCCCACAATCTGTGGGGGAGTTGCAATTTTGTTAGCTTGATAAAGAATCACTTATGGTGCCAAATAAACGAGCTAAATCAGCCATTTTTTTCTAAAGATCATCTAAGATTACTTAAAGTTTGGAAACAGGCCCTTCGGCCCAACAAGTCCACACTGATCCACCGAAGCGCAACCCACTCAGACCCATTCCCCTACATTTACCCCTACATTCATTTTAATAACAGCTATCCGACCTAGCCAGGATATTGGAAATGCCTCCCATCTTTGAAGGTCTTGTTTAATTTTGTCAAACAAATGGATACAGTTCACGTTAAATAAATGACCAAAGACAGATGCAATGAATATACTGAAACAAGGAAACCACCCCTGTGACCATTTAAAAGGAAACTAGGATTTGGCCTCAGTATTAGGTATTTCCCTAAGACCTCCCAAAGGCATGGCCTCCAACTTTGTCATATTAATCTTATCGCCCAGAAAGGCAACAAGCGAATCAATGAATTGCATCACATGACCTACCGAAATTGCGGAATTTGACAAAAAGCAAAACACCCTCTTCTGCATACAATGTAATCTTACGTGACTTCTATCCTACTTTTGGGTCAGATATGTGGGCATCCCTACGGATGGCCTTCGCCAGTGGCTCAATCCCCAAAGTAAACAAGAATGGTGAAATGTGTTAACCTTGTTGGCTGCCTGGAGAAATATTAATATTACTGGTTGGCACACCATTAGTGAGAACCGCAGCCAGAGGATCGCGGTAAAGGTCCCTCACCCACTTGACAAAAACTTTGCATAGTCCAAACCGTTCTAATGTACAGAAGAGATCCGGCTACTCAACCCAATCAAATGCCTTCTCTTATCTAAAGAGATGAATAATCCCTGGACAGATTGTTGTTGACATTCTTGGATCATATTGAGTAATCTCTTAACAGTTTAGGAAGATCTGCGGCCCTTTATAAAGCCTGTTTGGTCCTCTTTGGTAACGGAACGCAGCAAAGTTTTCACCTTAATGTACAGGTCACAGGCGGGATTTTGAAACCAGCATTTAAAAGTGAGATTGGCGTGTAAGAAGCACAATCCTCCAGGGTCTTCCATTCTTAAGCATCAGAGAGATATGAGCCTCTCTTAAGGATGGAGGGACGGGTCCTGACTGTATGAGTGACAGAATATGTTAAACATCAGCACTGGCAATAGGTTTATAAATTATTTATAAAATTCCCTCAGAAATCTGTCAGGAACGTGCACCCTTACATTCTGAACTGCTTCATACCCTCCTGCGCTTACAATGGTGCATTAAGGCACAACACCTATTCAGAGGTTACTCCTGGAAGACACAGGATCTTGAAAAAAGACTCCATCTTAATCCATCTATCCTCAAAATGTTCAGTCTGAAATAATTCGGAGACAACTCTTGGACAGGCTGCATTAATCTTTTTGGAATCGGAGGGAAGGATCCCAGTACCTTCCCTAATTGAGGTAATGGCTTGAGGGGGCGCTCATTTTCCTGGCAAGTTAGGCTAAATACTTGCCTGGCTTATCACCATGTTCAAACAGCCTTCGTTTTTCAAAAGTAAGTTCCTTCTTGGCTGTCTGTGTGAGTGTGGAATTCACTGTAGACCGAAGCGTTGTGCTCCTCTGCAGATTAGGCACTGAGGGGCTATCACAGTATGCACTCACGGCTGTTCTCAACTGTGCCTCAAGCCAGCGTTCCTGCTCCCCCTTCTGCCGCTTCCTGATGAATAACTATTTCCTTGGCATGAGCGTTAGTAGTTTCACATAGAATGGATGTGTTACTGGTTGAATCTGCATTAATGGCTAAGAAATATCTGAAATCTTTACAGAAATACTCAATGAATTAACTAGCCTTAAGAAAAAAAGGATCCATTCGCCGGCGTCTCGAAACTGTTATACTGCTTCATGGTCAGAAATGGTAATTTTCCCAATTGTGCAGGACGCCACCGAATCTAAGATTGTTGCAGGGATGGAGAAGAGATGAACATTCGTGTGGCATTTATGCGGGTTATAGGAGAAAATAAAATCCCTACTTGTGAGGTAGATCTGCCTCCAGGCATCCACCAACTCTAATTCTGCACAAGAATCAAATAATTGCTTACATTATGACCCAATACATTACAGTATTGGGTGACCTTTGGACATTCTGTCCACTGTGGGGTCCATAAGACAGTTGAGATCATCCACACTAATGCACCATGAGACAAGATAACTTAATTTGGAAAATGCATCTACCACGGTTTTAAGAGGGTGCGCCGGGAGGCAATAACCTCACAAAATACTGTATTCTTTCCCATAGTTCAAGGGTTTGGGGATTATGATCCTCCTGTGAATGTCTAATGTAATCTAGTAATTTAACTGGAAGATTCTTCCTATCCAATATGGCTTCTCCCCTACTCCTATTATTAATAAAACGAGAAATAAACCCGATCAAACCCGCCCTGCTGTAATATTAATGTTCATTGTCATCAAGGTGCATCTCCTGCAATAGGACAACATCCACCCGCTCCTTTCTAAGACTAGGAAGTACATTTTTCCTCTTGACTGGACTATGGCTCCGCTTATTGCTCCAAGTACACCATTTAAGCGCATCATTATCCATCACACACTGTAGCAACATTTGAGCTCTAGAGAGGAAGAACTCGAATTACACATCACTGATCATGAATGAAAAATGACTCATAGAGCTTAAAAACAACACGAACTAAGACTACGACATCTAACAAGCTCTCAAAACTTTCTAAAACTTAACTAATCAAAAAACATAAAATGAAACAAAATCCAAAGTGCTAATGACACTCCATAGGGAATCTACCCCCCCACCCCACCCCCCCCACAACCACGCCTGTCCAGTGGGAACGGTTACATACCACAAAACTTCATCTTATGCCTGCTAATAATATGACATCCAGGGCAATTAACGACAAATATCGGGCTTCAACTGCCCTTTGGTCGGTATTTAATCATCACAACTACCTTTGTAACCCGCTCCAGCTTGTGTCGTACCCCAGACACAATCAAGGAAAAAGAAAAATAGTAGTAATACTAATGAAGAAGTTAAAAGTGAGTCCTCTACCCATCCCCGACTATAATTTAACACTGGTTAATACCAGAAAAATCCAAGAAAATTTCTTTAAGAGAGAAACACGATTATCTAAACATCCATCTTACTTTAAAATATCCACAAAGTTTTCGCTTTCTCTGGAGAGTCAGACGAGTGTATGGATCTATTGAAAGCAATACGGAGCACCGCTGGGTATATTAAGGAATACTGACTCCGAGTTCCCTTACTCTTCTCTTGATATCATCAAAAGATTTTCTTTCCTGAATCACTGCCGTTGAAAAGTCCTGAAATATCATAATCCTGGAGCACTCGTGAATTAAAGCCATCGGATCTTTCCCCTGGCTTCTGGAAGATTCCATCTGCCTATGTTTATCCCCATAACTATGTAACCGCACAAGGACAGGGCGAAGGCGTTGGTCTGAGTCTAATCTCCGCACCATAACCCGATGAATTGTTTCAGTCTTCACCTGTCCCTTTTCAGTTTTGAAGTGAAGGAATCGCTGCAGCCAGTTCTCAATAAACTCACTGGCTGACCACCTTCCATCCGGTCCAGCAAGCCGACGATGTGAACATTTTTCATCCTATCCCTGTTCTCGAGGTGGTCGTCATGTTCAGTTAAGGAATTGTCCTGGTTTTCAAAGGTGAGGATCCTCTCCTGAAAGGAACTGATGGCGGTCTCTGTCGCTGCATAATCTGTTCTGTTTCCAAGGCTGTCAAGTTGCTGCTCATGTTTTTGGAGCACGGCTGAGAGCGGCTCTAGCCACTGCTGAACCCTTCTTCAATCATTACTTCAATCATTTCACATAACTTGGTGAACTCAGTGACCAAGGCCTGGTGAGTAACTGGGTCTATCGAACGAGCAGAGTGGGTTACAGCTACAGACTAGGCATGTTCGATGCTTCTGACGGGTGCACCGTGTGTTGGGACTTACTTGATCCTTTCCCATGTTTTGTCATTTCCACTTGATAAAACGGGATTAGTAAAGATTCTATCTCTCTTTTAGTGTTGCATTTTACGTAAATAACTGGGATGGGATGGGTTAGAGAACCACTTTGCCCGTGATATGATGCAGAGCCCAGCAAAACAGACCTTCCGGATCTCCGGTATCTTGGATCCCCCCTTAATGTTTTATCGATACTATCATTTCATTTTGCATTATATTCCTGGATGTTCTGGACCCGTGTAATTTGATGCCACTGTCTACATTTTCCCCTGCGCTGCAAGTTGCTGCCCATTCCTCGATAATCCTTGACTCTGTTGTTATTCATGAACCTTCTGTCGGTGCCTCAAAAATGTTCAATATTTCTGCCTCCAACGGTCTGTGGGGAAGAGTGTTCCAAACTCTCAGCACTTTGAGAAAACAAATATAAACTTTATGATCTGAGTGTGAGATTAATTTTTTTTGTGTCTCCTTATCTGAGAAAGGTTATAACTACATTGAAAGCAGTTCAGAGATGTTTCATTTCACGTATTCATGGGGTGAAGGGCTTATATTAGGCAGGTTTTAACAGGGTACTCTTGGAATGAGAATGAAACATACAAGACCTTGATAAGTGTGGATTAGGTATATACCCGCTGGGTGTTGGTATAGGCCAAATTTGTTGTCATTGTCATAGAACCTTTGCAGTGTGGAGGCAGGACATTCCATCCATGAAGTCTGCACTAATGCACTAAACAACATCCTACCTGGACGCGGCCCCCTACCTTATCCATGTAACCCTACATTTCCCATAACTAACCCACCTAACCTTCACATCTCTGGGCACTATGGGCAATCCACTTTGAACTGCACATCTTTGGACTGTGGCAGGAAACTGGAGCACTGAGAGGAAACCCACACAGTCACGGGGAGAATGTTCAAACTCCACATGGAGGGTTGCCCGCGGTTGGAATTGAACCCAGCTTCTTGTTGATGTGAGGAAGCAGTGCCACCCACTGATCCACCATACTCCTCCGTTCGTTATGTTAGTAACTTGTGGCTGACGAAAGAAATCTGCCTGACTTCTTATCACTGAACCTAACCCAGTCTGAGACCTTTATCATCGGCCATGTCACCAACCTGGTTACATTTAAAATTTGTTGTGAGCAGTGGAGGATTTGGACTAGAAAAGGGAATAGTGACACCCTTCATCATCAGTCACAAATGGAGTGAGAAGAAATTCACAAAGTGGGAATTCACTCAAGTGGAAATCCTCTTCCCCAGAAGTTTGGGATGGCTGAATCTTTATATTATATCGAGGCTGCCTTCCTCTGATTTTCCACAGACAGGTGAATCAGGGATAATGGTGCATGGAGAGAAAAGTGCAGCTGGGACCACAATGAGATGAGCCACGATCTCATTTACTGGTGGGGTAGTGTCAAAGGGCCGAATGGCCGACTCCTATTCCTCAGCCCTGTGTTGTGATGTTCCAGTCAGCACTTCAGCAAATCGAGGCCACTCCAATGGTTAGGTGTAGTTTTGGAAATATACTTGGAAAATCTAGCCTGGATCAGGAAGTAACCCTCACCCCCAATCCCTGTTTCCAGGCTTCCCATCTCTGTAACTTCTGCTCCAAATTTAAGCCATGTCCCAGACCCAGATTCGCTGTGACTACAGCCCCCATACCCCACCCAGGGTAAACTCAAACAAATCCTCTGCTCATCCGTATGTAGCATTACACAACACAACTTCCAGGAAAATAACCAGTTACTTTCCAAAAGCATAACATGTGAAATTAATAACAGTAGGATCAAGAGTAGGTTATTCGGCCCCTCAAGCTTGCCCTGTCATTTAACACGAACATGGCTGATCAACTCCAGGACTCGACTCCACTTTCTTGCCTACTCCTTGAGGAGAGTGAATGAGTTATATATCCCCGCTGGGTGTTTGTATAGTCCAAATTTTTGGTCCCTCCACACCTTTCTGGGTTCGGGAATTCCAGAAATTCACTACATTCTGAGAGAAGACATCACTTTGCATCTCAGACTGAAATCAAAGTTCCATATTTGGTATCTGTGTCCTCAAGTTCGGGACTCCACCCAGGAATGGTAACAAATTGTCAACATCTACAGTGTCAACCCCTCTCTGTGTCTTGTATTTTTCAGCAGTATCACTCCTCATTCATTTAAACCCCAATGAATGATCGCCTCATCATTTTAGAGATTCTCATTAACACAAACCTTTCGTCCCAGGAACACATCTTTTGAAACAACCCAGTTACTTGCTGCGCAGCAGGCTGACTTTATGTTTCATACACAGGAAGACTCCAATCCCTTTGTGCTGCTCCTTTTCTGGAAGTCCTCTCCATTAAATAACAGCCTGCCTTTGGTTCTCAGTGTCATCCACAAATTCGGATGTATGTTGCACTCAACTCCCTCTTTTAGGCTATCAGTATAGATTGTAAATAACTGATGCCATCGGACTCATACCTGTGGTACTCCAGCAGATACACCTTTATCATGAAGATTCATTAATCCTGACTCTCCGATTTCTATGTGCGAACCAATCATCATCCAATGTTAAAACATTATCCATCATCCTACGACCTTCTGTCACGTGTAAGAACTTTTATTTTGTAATACCTTGTGAAAAATCTCTGGAAAGCCTGGTGTCTACCAGATCCCCTTTATCGAGTCAGCTTTCTACATTGTCAGGCATCTCCAGAAATACTTTGCATAATTTTACAGGGCAAAGTATAATTTCTCTTTCACAAAACCACTCAGACCCTGCGTGAAGCTCTTCTAGCTGTACATGCTGGCCACGTTTTCCAAATTAAGCTCATCCCACCTGCTTTCATTTGGCCCATCTGCCTCGAAATGTTTCCCATTCATATGTTTGTCCAAATGAGTTTTAAATGTTGTACCTATATTGGCATCTACCACACTTCCTCTGACAGCTCATTCCATACCCAACCACTCTCTGTGTAAAAAAGTTGCCCCTTCGTTCCTTTTGAATTTTTCCTCTTTCAGCTTAAACCTGTACCTTCTATGGCTGAACTCCCCCATGCCGTTGGAAAGATCTTGGCTATTCACCCTATCCATATCTCTCATGATTTTAGACGTTTTTACAATGTCACCACCCAACCTCCTACAGTCCATCTGATACTAATTACAAGAACAAGCATTTAAAGATAAGCACTGCAAATTTAAACAATATTAAACATGACAGGTAAACAATACTCAGCCCGAACTTCATATGCTGATTTGTTCTTTCTCAATATTACAATAGTAAGGCAGCATGAAACGCTTACTGGTGCCAATAAGAAGTCAAACACCTGGATTCCTTTGTCTAAAGGGGGCGATGATCTTGACGGTGAAAACGTATCTATAGCCAGATCTATATAATGTCACATCGTCAACATTCTCCCTCGTGGCCTCCCTATGTCCTTGTGTGGTTGTGTTTCTTTATCTTGCACTCAATTGAGAGAACCACTTTCCCCCATTCACACCTTAATTTAAACACATTTTACATCATCCACTCGTTCACCAGTGCTAAAAGCCCGTTTATCACACCCTCTTTCCCTGTCACCCATCCCCCACCTCTGACAAGGGATTAAAAATCCCAGGTTCCAATCCTTTTCAGTTCTGAAGAAGTGTCACACTGGGCTTGAAATGCTAACGCCTTTTCTCTGTCTCTGCAGATGCTGACAGACCTGGTGAGTTTCTCCAGAAATGAATAGGCACAGAACAAATTTTCACTAAAACAAATAACTGTGGCTACTGGAAATAAAAATACAAAAATTGCTTGAAAAACTTGGAGCTTTGTAAAGGGTAACTGGACCTGAACGTTCAACTCTGCATTCATTCCAGAAGATGCTGCAACATTTTCAGTAATTTCTTTAGCAATTTCTGTTTTTGGACAATTTCCAATGAAGGGTGTCAATGATGGTCAAACATCCCGTCCAACCTGTAGCGCCGTAAACTGGGGACTGAACGATAATGCATGGGGAACAAGTTCCTAGATTCTAAAACTGCATAAGACTGACATCGCTGACACTACAGAGCTCTTAATCATGTCAGGGAGAAAAACAGAGGGAAACACATTCATTTCAAATACCGAAGTTGACATTGTGGAAAAGAAACGATTTAGATTATTACCTGAAATGGATTGAGATAAAGTAACAAATTGGAGGTGTGACACCAGAGAGATGCCCTCAGCAGAATGAGAATATGAAAATGGAAGTGTTACCGCATCAGCAACCAGGTTAGGTCACTGAATACAGGGCTGATGCCAACGTTGGAATCACGTGCACCTAAACCTTTTGACAAACCACACGTGACTGGTTGCATTCCAAACAGCAGAAATAACTTCTGGTGGAGAAGGGGAAATGATCCCAAGACTAACAGATCGGATCGAAGCTCTGTCATCCTGCTAAATCCAATCATAAATGTCGATGGATTATTAAACAATTTACTGGAGCAGAAGACGCCATAAATATCCTCATTCTAAATATAGGAACAACTCTAAATCAGTGAAAAAGAGTCAAGGATATGGTGTCTGTACTACCCTCAGCCAGAGGTGTTGACTGGATGATCCAACTCACACTCATCATGATGCCCACAGATTCACAGATGCCAGTCTTCAAGCAACTCGATTTGCTGTATGTGACGTGAAGAAACAACTGGACACAGTAGTTAGGACAAAGGTAATTGGCCCTGAAACCATTCCTGCAATGGGACTGAAGACTTGTGCTGCACAACAAGCCACGTCCCTGGGGAAGCTGTTGCATTCCAGATCCAACTCTGACATCTCCCTGCCAGTGTGGAAAATTACTCAGCTATTTCCAGTCCCCGAAGTGGAGAATAATTACAATCTGACCAATTACCACCTCGAACTCCCATCACGACAGTCAAATTGGTAGGAATTCTTTTTGACAGAGCTGTCAAGAAGCACAGAAATAACCTGCTCAGTGTGGTTTCCGATAGGTCCCCATGTGGAGATGGTGCTGTTGTGGAAATATCATTGGATTATGAATCCAGACCAGGTCAATGCTCTGGCAGCTGGTGGAAGCTAGAAACAATTAATAAAATATCGAGTCCGAAAATCTGGTGTCAGTAATAGTGATCTTGTGTCCAATGTTGATTGTAAACATCGATCTCCTTCCTCAATGTACTTTCAGGAAGTGAACCTCCCGTGCTTTCCTGGTGTGGCCTAAAAGTGACTCCAGACACACAGACATGTGATCAACTCTTCAATGTTCTCTGAATCGGCCAAGTAAGACACTCAAAAGTAACAAACTGCTCTGAGGTCTTAGAGGATAAACCCGGAGAGAACACCTGGCACCAACCTCGTTATCAGAAAAGGGAACGGGAAACACAGTCCGATCGGTCCTGCAGAGATCTCCTTCCAAACGTCTGAGAGCTTGTGACAACATTTACAGAGCTTTCCCACAGACTGCACCAAACATGGGGAAAGGAGGAGGTGATTCAATACGTTGAGCTTTCGTCATGCGAGTTCAAGGCTGCACATCTCCTCAATGCAGTTTTTCTCATACAATGTTCATATCCCATAATATGTTTAAACATTGTGAAATATAAAACGAGAACGGATGTAGTGCTTTCGGCCCATCAAGTTTGCTTCTCTATTCGATATACACGCGGTTCTTTGAGAACGCTTGTGTATTAAATACGATTTGACTGTTTTCTTTAAAGTGAAGTATCATCCCTTCTTCCAATCTGTCTCACACTGTCAGAGTTTGATATATTTCCTCCGGCTGGTGAGGCCAGAAACAAGGCGATAATGCACTTGAACGTGTGGCTGGGGAACTGGCACAGGAAGCAAGGATGTAAATTCTTGGATTACTGGGGTATGTTTTGTGGTAAGCATAAAGTATACAAGAGAGACGGTTTGCACCTTAATAGGTTGGGGGACCAGCATTCTCGCAGGCAGGTTTGCTATTGCAACACAGCTGCATTTAAGCTAAGTAGCTGGGGGGAGGGGACAAACTGGATGTTTGAGAAGGAAATTAAAGGGAAAGGTAGAAAAAGGGAAGTCAAGAAAGACAACTGTATCAATGACGCAGAAAACTCAAAAAGGGATCATGCTGTAAGGTTGAGTGAAGTATGAGTTTTTGGGAAGGGTGTGGATAGCAACAAATTAAAAATACTATATACGAATGCACGAAGCATTAGAAATAAGATGGATGAGCTTGAGGCTCTTTTGGAAATTGGCAGATACGATATTGTGGGGATAACTGAAACGTGGCTTCAAGTGGACAGAGCCTGGGAAATGAATATTCAAGGCTACACATGCAATCGTAAGAACAGACTGAAAGGGAGTGGGGGTGAGGTGGCCTTGTTGGTAAGGGATGATATTCAGTCCCTTGCGCGGGGGGAACCTAGAATCAGGGGATGTAGAGTCATTATGGATAGAGCTAAGAAATTCTAAGGGTAAAAAGACCCTCTTGGGAATTATCTACAGGCCCCAAACAGTAGTCTGGATGTCGGATGTTATTTGAATCAGGAGCTGAAATTGGCCTGTCGCAAGGATGTTACTACAGTTGTTATGGGGGATTTCAACATGAAGGTAGACTGGGAGAATCAGGATGGTATTGGACCTCAAGAAAGAGACTTTGTGGAGTGCCTCAGAGATGGATTCTTAGAGCAGCTGGTGCTGGAGCCGACCGGGGAGAAGGCAATTCTGGATCTGGTATTGTGCAACGAACCAGAATTGATCAGGGACCTCGAAGTAAAGGAGCCATAGGAAGTAGTGACCATAATACAATAAGTTTCAATCTGCAATTTGAAAGGGAGAAGGTACAATCGGAAATGACAATATTTCAGTTGAATAAAGGGAACTATGGAGCTATGAGGGAGGAGCTGGCCAAAGTTCAATTGTGCAATACCTTAGCAGGGATGACAGTGGAGTATCAATGGCGGATATTTCTGTGTATAATACAGAAGATGCAGGATCAGTTCATTCCAAAAAGGAAGAAAGCTCCTGTGAGGAGGCATGGGTGGCTATGGTTGACGAGGGAAGTTAAGAAACATATAAAGTTAAAAGAGAAAAAGTATAACGTAGCAAAGATAAGTGGGAAAACGGAGGAGTGGGAAGCTTTTAAAGAACAACAGAGGATTACTAAGAAGGAAATACACAGAGAAAAAAAGATGTATGAAGGTATCCTGGCCAAAAATATAAAGGAGGGTGAAAAAGCTTTTTTACGTTTGTCAAAGGCAAAAAAATGGTTAAGACTAAAATTGGGCCCTTGAAGATAGAAACAGGGAACATATTACAGGGAACAAAGAAATGGCAGAAGAATTAAATTTGTACTTCAGATCTCTGTTCACTGGGGAAGACACAAGCAATCTCCCTGAGTTAACAGTGGCTGAAGGATCTGAACTTAAGGGAATTTATACTTGCGAGGAATTGGTGTTGGAGAGAATGTTAGGTCTGAAGGTTGATCAGTCCCCAGGGCCTGATGGTCTACATCCCAGGGTACTGAAGGAGGCGGCTCGAGAAATCGTGGATGTGTTGGTAATTATTTTCCAGAATTTCATAGATTCGGGATCAGTTCCTGCGGCTTGGAGGGTGGCTAATGTTGTACCACTTTTTAAGAAAGGTGGGAGAGAGAAAACAGGAAATTAAAGACTAGTTAGTCTGACCTCATTGGTGGGAAAGATGCTGGAATCAATTATAAAGGACGAAATTACGACACATCTGGAGAGTAGTAACTGGATAGGTCAGAGACAGCATGGATTGATGAAGGGGAAATCTAATTTTCTGGAATTTATTGAGGACGTAACTCTGAAGATGGACGAGGGAGATCCAATAGATGTAGTGTACCTGGACTGTCAGAAAGCTTTTGGAAAAGTCCCACATAGGAGTTTAGTCAGCAAAATTAGTGAGCATGGTATTGGGGGCAAAGTACTAACTTGGATTGAAAGCTGGTTGGCTGACAGGAAACAAAGTGTCGTGCTAAACGGCTCCATTTCGGAATGGCAGGCAGTGACCAGTGGGGCAACGCAGGGATCAGTGCTGGGACTGCAGCTTTTTACAATATATATTAATGACATAGAAGATGGTATGAGTAATAACATGAGCAACTTTGCTGATGATACTAAGCTGGGTGGCAGGGTGATATGTGAGGAGGATATTAGGAGATTACAGGAGACCTGGACAGGTTAGGTGAGTGGTCAGATGCATGGCAGATGCAGTTTAATGTGGAAAAATGTATGGTTATCCACTTTGGTGCCAAGAACAGGAAGGCAGATTACTACCTAAATAGAATCAATTGAGGTAAAGGTGCAGTACAGAGAGATCTGGGTGTTCTTGTACACCAGTCAATGAAGGCAAGCATGCAGGTACAGCAGGTCGTGAAGAAAGCTAATAGCATGGTGGCCTCCATCACAAGAGGGATTGGGTATAGAAGCAAAGACGTTCTTCTGCAGCTGTACAGGGTCCTGGTGAGACCACACCTGGAGTATTGTGTCCATTCTGGTCTCCAAATTTGAGCAAAGACATTCTGGCTATTGAGGGAGTGCAGCGTAGGTTCACAAGGTCAATTCCTGGAATGGCCGGACTACCTTGTGCGGAGAGACGAGAGCGACTGGGCTTGTATACCCTTGAGTTTAGAAGACTGAGAGGGGATTTGATTGAGACATATAAGATTATTTTTAAAAGGTTTGGGCACTCTGGAGGCAGGAAGCTTGTTTCCGCTGATGGTTGAGTGCTGAACCAGAGGACACAGCTTAAAAATACCAGGTAGACCATTTAGGACAGAGATGAGGAGAAACTTCTTCACCCAGAGAGTGGTGACTGTGTGGAATTCTCTACCCCAGAGGGAGGCCCAGTCTCTGGATTCATTTAAGAAAGAGTTGGATAGACCTTTCAAGGATAGTGGAATCAAGGGTTATGGAGATAAGGCAGGAATAAGATACTGATTAAGGATGATCGGCCATGATCATAATGAATGGTGGTGCAGGCTCGAAAGGCATAATGGCCTACTCCTGCACCTATTGTCTGTTGTCTATTGTCTAATGACATCTCCACTCATTTTCCTAAACCCTATAAAATACAGGCCCAGTCACCCCAAATCGCTGGTCTCTCAACAAGCCCGTCATCCCAGAGATCAGTTTGGTCATCCTCCACTGCTCTCCCTCAATGTCCTTTACTAGGCAAGGAGACCAAAACTGCGAACAATATTGCACAATGTTCGAGATGGGGCCCCACTAAGGCTCTATACAGCTGCAGTAAATCACCCTAACTCCTGTATTCAAATCTCCCTGAAATGAAGGTGAATACACCATTTATATGCCTACCTGCTTTCTGCTCCTACAATATTACTTTCACTGACTGGTGTACAGGGACATACAGATCGTTTTCAATGTTACAGCTCCCCACTTGTTGGGTATATATACACTGGTCACCGTGCCAATGCTATTCCTAGTATTGACGTCTGGCTTCAGAACTCACTGCCCTACATGGACTCGGAGGGCTGCGCAGAAATAAAATAAAAATGCAGCTTAAATTCATTTATAGTGCAACATTTTTCAACCACTCCCTTTGCAAATGATAGGATGCCATTCTATTGTTCCCATCAAAGTGTACAACATCTCATCTCTCCGATTGCTCTCCATCTACCACGTATTTGCACAGTCTCTCCAAATATCTACATCACCTTGGAATCTTTTTTACATTCTCTTCATCCACTCACAAGCTGACATCGTTTAGTACTGTTAGCCGACTGGGGAATATAGCATATGAGCCCCTCAACCAAAGATATGATGTGTATTGGGAATAGGTGATGTCAAATCTCGATATATCCTAGTTATATACTCGAAGTGTTCCATTCAATAAAAACATGGTTCTATTCTTACTCGTTCTTTACTGCCAGCTCTCCCATTCTAAAACAATGACCATATATTAGCCACAGTCCCACAGGATCCGAATTTGCACAATAGGCTTGGGGCTTTATCAAAACTCTTTCTGAGATTCCAATCGTATTGCATTGATACCTTCTCATAATTTTGTTAAAAGCCACTTTCTCAAATATGATTCCCATTTCATAAATCTCTGTTGACTTTGTCTATGCCCATTAATTTCACTCCAATATTTTTTTCTAAAGCTGTTTAGTTGCTAATTTAGTTGCTATTCCCTTTTTCACACCAGACTAAAGTTCTCTAGTATTTCTAGGAAGTATTTTTTTGTTTTTTATCTTCTGTGAATGCCTAACTGAAGTATTTGCTCCATTGATCTGCTATTTCCCTGTCCTCAATTCTCTGGTATCAGACTGTAAGAAAGCTACAACTTTTTCTGTTAATTTTGCCATTGAGATATTTCAGAAGATATTACAAGTTCCCTCTTACATACTTTGGTAAGGTATTCTTCAGAAACCCGTTAATTCTTATCATAAGCTACTCAATGATTGACCTCCCACGTCCATACAATAACAGAAGCACAGTCTCTGTTCCATCAGAAAGACAACACGACCTACATTCGGCCCACTTTCACACAAGCTTGTAGCTGTGAATCTTATGGCATTTCAACTGCACAACCATGTATTTTCTAAAGATTTTGAGGTTACCATGACATCTCCCCTCTCAAGCAGTGCATTCCAGACCCCACAAACTCTGGGTGAAAAACAGTCCTCAAATCATCACTAAACCTCAATCCCTTCACTTTAAAAATGTGGCCCTTTGACTAAAAGGAACAGCTGCTGTCTATCCACCCTGAATCTTATCCTTCTGATTCAGATCCCCCAGCCTTTTCTGCTCCAAAGTAAACAACCCGAGTTTATACAGCCTCTCTCCATAGCTGATATACTCCATCCCAGGGAACGTCCTGGTGAATCTCCTCTGCACTCCCTCCAGTACAATCACATCCTTCCTGTAATGTGGCCCCCATAACTACACACTGTATTCCATCTTGGCCTAACCAAAGTTCCACATAGCTCTTATAATCTATGCTTCGATGAATAAAGGCTGTGTTTACGCACCCCTATGCGTTCCCAAGTTGTGCAATAACCTGATCAGTCACATTCAGGGATGTGTGGAGAAGCACCCTCTGAGCTTCCTAGTGTGCTGTCATTCATTTAGTCCTCCCCTGTCTGGTTCCTTCTTGCAAAGTGCATCACTTCATATTTATCAGAGTTATATTCCATATGCCATTGATCCACACATCTGACCATTTTCCCTGTATTGATGTGACCATCTGACCATTCCATCTGTATCTTCCTGAAACATAAGTCCTTCCTCTTCACTGTCGACCACCCGGCCAATCTTCGTATCAATAACAACCTTACTTATGACAACCCCCACCCCTCGTTCATATTCACAGCTGCATCCTTTATGATAAGGTTTAAAATCAGAAAACATCAGCTTGTAGTCAAACAGGTTTATTTGGAGGCACGAGCTTTCAAAGTGCTGCATCTTCATCAGGTGATGGTGCGCTTTGATGAAACACTTCGAAAGCTCGTGCCACCGAATAAACCTTTTGGAGTATAACCTGGTGTTATGCAATTTTTAGCTTTGTTCAGCCCAGTCCAACACCAACACCTCTGAATCAGAAATAATAAGAGACACAGCACTGATCCCTGTGGTAAACCATTGGACACTAGCCTCCAATCACGCAAACAGAATTCTACCACTCTCCTCTGTTTCCTACCACTAAAGTTGATTTGAATGCAACTTTGCAAGTCGCAAATGAGTCCAATCTGTTCCCTGGTTATTCTGTTCTGCTCGAGACACTTGTAGAATATCAGGACATTCTCCCTAATCTTGCCTGCCAGTAGGTTTCCATGCCTCTGTGTTAGTTAGTCTCCTCCAAGTGATGAATGTCTTCCTTATTGCAGTCTTAACTGGTCTGTCCCAGATCCTGCCATTATTTGCCTTGAATGTGGAATAGACAGCGAGGGAAGCGTTCATGTTAATTTTCAACTTGTCATATGTTTTGTGAATTTTCTAAATTTCACTGTGAAATTCTTTGAAACTCTAGCGAACACAGGCCGAGTTTCCTCATCAGGCAATCTCACCATCTGAGGGATTAATCTGGAGAATGTCCATTGCACTTCCTCTGTGGTCAGTATGTCCTTTCTGAGATTCGGTCACCAAAACTTTACACAATACTCCAGGTTCAGTCCTACCAACACGCTGTGAAACTGCTTCAACATGTCTTTGTATCGATGTTCGGACTCTCTTATATGAAAGCGAACCAAACTTTAATTTTCCACTTACATATATTCCTCCAAATACCCTTCACATTCATTGCATTTACAACCTCGTTTTTTGAGTTTTTATAGAAAAACTTCGGAAAATCCAATCTATGCCACTTCTACTGATTCCCCATTATCTATGCTGTAAGGAAGAACTTCGAACAATTCCGAAGTTTATCAAGTATGATTTCTCTATCAGAAATGCATGCTGATTCTCTCCATTGTTGCCGTTAATTTCTAAATAGCAAAAAATGTCATCCTGTGTAATAGATTCCAACTGTTTCCCTACAAATGTCAAGTTAACTGGTCTGCAGTTAGCCACACTACGTCTTTTTCCCTTTGTAGCTGTTTGGATCCTTTCCATTAGTCGGTCGTTCTTGGATCACGTTTATCCACAACAGTTTCCGGTCTCTGCAGAATGTACAGGAAAATAAAACACAGTCATCGACAGTGCAATTAATACTTCTATTGGTGTTTATTTCCGACGTCTTGATAGGACGTACATTTGTTTTGTCAGACTTAGCAATGCTCAATCCAGCTCCATGTTCAAGTACGACCTTGTTTCTGATATGAATTGACTTTGTCTTTAGCTCCAGAAGTCCGATATGATCAGTTGGTATTACTGGGGTTTTTCTGGCTCTTCTATGAAGACAGATGCAAAGTAACTGGTTATTTCTTGGCCATTTCCCTGTTCTCCACAATGACCTCTCCTCTCCCGATTACAATTTTCCACATTTGACCCTGCTTTTATTTTGTTTCCTTTGAAATATAGATCGCAGATTGATGCAGTCTTTGTGTTCCTGTTTGTAAACATGTACGTTCTCTTTTTGATTTCCTTTACAGTTTCACGGCCTTTCTTTTTTGGATCGTTAATGTCTGAGAATTCTCAAGTTTTCACAATAGCTGGAATTCTTCTGAAGTCACTTGCTCTGATTAACATATTTTCTAATTTGTGATGTTAACCATCATTGAGTCACTTGCTCACTCTTTGGTGTTTGTACCTGACATAAATAGATGTATGTTGCAGACTTTACAGTATTTCTAAAAACTCCTGGTCCTGACCAGTTATATTCAGGAACACAGCGGAAGGATAAGAGGATAGAGAAGAAAATGCGGGAGCACTACTTGGCTCTTTTCTATCATCGCTGGCCAACGAGTGAGGTCCCGGAAGACTAGAGCATAGCGAATGCTGAGCCTGTGTTCAAGTAATGCTACAAAGATAAACCTGGGAACTAAAGACCAGTAATCCTAAAATCTAGTGGGTAGGTTACTTTAGAAGATTCGGAGAGATTGGATATACATGCATTTGGAAAGACAGGATGTGGTTCGGACTAAGATTAGAATGGTGCTGGAAGATCAGAGCAGGTCAGGCAGCATCCGAGGAATAGGAAAATCGATGTTTCCGGCAAAAGCCCTTAATGAAATTCAGCACAGGAGTTTGAGCAAGGGAGATCATGACTCACAATTTTGTTGGAGTTCTTTGATAAAGTAACCAGCAATGTTGAGGAGGTCCGGGTGGTATCCGTAGTCTGGATGGATTCCAGTAAGGCCTTCAATAAGGTTCCACATGGTGCGCCGCTCTGGAAGGTTCGGTCGCATGGAATTGAGGGGGATCTGGCAAATTAGGTACAAAATTGCCTTGATCGTAGGAAGCAGAGAGTAATACTGGAAACATGCTGGTCAGACTGGAATAGTGGAATGCCTCAGGGGTTAATGCTGGCACCACTACATATTACATATATCTATGATTTACATGAGAATGTACAGGCCTGATTTGTAAGTTTGAAGTCGGCAATAAAACAAGCGACATCATGGAGAGTGAGGAAGGTTATCAGAAATTTCAGAAATTACAGCTGGAGAAGTGGGCTGAGAAATAACAAATGGATTTTAATATAGATATGTATAAGTTCTTGCATTTTAGAAAGTCAAATCAAGGTTGGAGTTTCATGGTGAATGGTTGGGTCCTAAGTGGAACAGAGGGAGCTTGGAATTCAGGTGCATGGTTCTCTGAAAGTTGTTTCAGAGGTAGGCAGGGGAGTGAGGAAAGCTTTTGGCACACTGGCCTTAATTGGTTTATATCACTGAGTATCAAAATTTGGGAGTTATGTTGCAGTTATACAGGATGCTGGTGAGGCCATATTGGTAGCGTTATGTTCAGTTTTGTTCACTTTGCTAGAGGAAGGATATTATTAAACTGGAAAGAGTGCAGAAAAAAACTTGCAAGGATGTTGCCAAGATCACAATGGTCTGAGTAAAAGAAAGAGGTTGGACAAGCTAGGACTTTTTACTTTTGTGTGCATGAAGATGATGAGGATCATATTGTAGTTTATAAGATCATGTCAGCCATGGATAGAGTGAATGCACAGTCTTTTTTCCCAGGGTTGGGCAATCACAGACTAGAGAGCATCAGTTTAAGGTCAGAGGGGACACAACAAAAGGGAATCTGAGGAACAACTTTTTAACTCAGTGGCTGTTATGCATATGGAATGAGAAGTTGTTGAGGCAGATACATTGACAATATTTTAAAGGCATTTGAACAAATACATGGATAGTAAAAGATTAGAAAGGTACGGGACAATGGCAGGGAAATGGGTTTAGCATGGATGGGCATTTCGGTCGGAATGGACCAGTTTGGGCTGAAGGGCCTGTCTCCGTGATGTCGAACTCTATGACTCTAACAACCATTGCTTGTCTCCTACTGAATGTTATATGGTACTTTCCAAATTCACTGGAGATATATTGAACTCTAGCCTCCAATCTTCAATGATGTTTGACTGGACTATTCAAGCATTCTATATTGTATGCAGACACCTTGTAAATTGCACCTTATAAATGCCATTATTCTTTAATGACTGCTTCAGACCAAAGTTAATAATTCGTCCTTCTGACCACACAACATCAAATCCGAAATAACGTGCTCTCCAGTTTGCTTCGCAACATACTGTTGAACCCACCACATATAAAATTACAGAACTTATTTTTCACAGCTTCAGCAGTCACTTAGTTAACGTAGTTTAGATACAACTTGACACCATTCAATAAGACTGCGGTATCCACAATACTTGCCAATCTATTTTCCAGAACATATGATGCTCAGATTTTCTGCTACCGTTTGGTTTCGATATATAATACACTAATATTTGCTTCTCCTTGCTATCTGTAAATTCTAGCTCAACTGATACTGCGGAACCTGAGGGACATGTCTGTGTCGTTATTAGTGATAGATCTGGACAAAACATTCAGGGAGGCTCACTACGACGCTGAGATGATCTGAAGGAATGTCCCACATTACTGGACAAGCAACAATATCCTCCTCGCTCTGTTAGGATAAGAGTTACCATATACTCTCTGATCCCTCACAGTCACTGTATATCTGTTATAGCACCTAACCCTGAACACGGTTCACGCTCTGTCTCCAAATAAGGCTCAGGTACTACCACTCTCACGATTGAATTCAGCAACTAATAACACTATATGGATTCAAAACTGTCGACTGACTCATTCCAGACACCTCACAACTTTCCCCACCTACACCAGCACAAACAGCAGGGTCACCCATTCACACTCTCCATCCATCCCTTTCGCTCATTCCAGGAGAAACAGCCTGGAATAGTTCATAAAGGGCCAAGCCGAGTAGTGGAGTGCCCGATATCCGTTCCCTCACTCCCCTCCCCCCGTCATGTGGGAAGGACTCTTAAAGAGCTGGAGTGGACCAGGACGCCTCGTGTGGAGAATCTGAAACATCCACGTCCTACTGACAATGTTAAGCAGCAATGTTTAGTGAAAGACAATTTTCAGTTTAAACCCACTGGCAGTTCCAACAACAGTCCTTTCACTTCCAAAAAAAAAACACAGATACCTCACTGTACAGAGACGCAGACACAGAAAAACACAGACGAAACAGACAATACTTACAAGGATATAGATATACATACACGTATAAACACACAAATACATATACAGTCACATACAAATCGACATAAATACAGATAGAAACACATGCTGAAACACAGACAAACAGATGTAGACACGCAAACACACAGATTACAAGGATTTGGACACACACACGCATACACACAGGCACACACACACATGCAGAAACACACAAACAGAGGCACAGACACACATACACACAAACACACGCACAAACACTTAAATACAGATACACAGAGGCACAGACACTCGTGTCATTAAGACACAAATCGATGTGTTTTGATGTGTAAGGGGATCAAAGATACTAGGGCGAAGGCAGACGAATGAGGTCGAGGTATATATAAGAAATTATTGTCCGGAATTTCCGACTCGATAGGCTGAATGGCCTCAATCTGCTCATTTCCTTAATGCTCCTGCGGTCTTCTGCTATCAGGCCTCCTCTTCCTGAGACAGCAGCAGAGGGTGGGTACGATACATACTAGATTGTAAAGGGTCAGTGGGAATGTGTGATAGGTTTGGAGTCCGGAATGGATTACATTCCTAATTATTCCATATTATTCTGTCCTTATGTCTGAAAAGATGTGGTGATTTGATGATCAGTTAACACAGTTTTAAAATAACAGTCCCACAGTGAAATAAGGACGTGTTGTGCTACCTGTGGTGTCCTCATCCTCAGGGAGCAGTCAAGACTCAGTTATTAAAGATATTCATGGCTGAGCTCGACTCATCTTTACTGGACAGAAGTGTCAATGTTTATTGGGAACAGACAGGAAATGGATGATCAGACACACTCGAATCAGCCATGAACATTCTGAATGGTGCAGCCGAATGGGCAACTTCTGCCCATCCCATGTGTTGTTCCCTCAATCCACTCCTCCAGGCTCTTGCAGAGATATACTGTTGTCCCTACCCGATGTGTTGTTCACTCAATCCAACAGGTTTGGGGACCACTCCATTCAGTCAGACAGGATCGTTACAATGACACAGGAGGAGACCATTCCTCCCCTGTTAGGAATTACACAGGAGTATAGAATGAAGTAATTCAGCTCGGTCAGTACACTACACAGTCCAGGAGGAGGCCATTCAACCCACCTGAGCAGCTACACAGGAAAAGGGAAGCTGTCGCTAACAGGAAATAGAGAGTAGAGGTAAATGTTTATTTTCAGGCTGTAAATGATGGAGTGCATCAGAGATCACTGTGGGGTCATCAGTGATCAATAATCTGTATCAAAGATCTGGAGGAAGGGGAGCGAGTGGCTTGGAGCTCAATTAGCTCATATACCAAGATGGTCATTTAACGTGTCGTCAAATGGAGGTAGTGAATCTGCAATGTGATACAGACAGGGAAGGTTAGTGAGCAAACCTTCAGCAGAAATAATATAAGGTAAGTTGTCTATTTTGGCGTGAAAGATGAAACAACGGTAAACAATTTAAATGGAGAGAGATTGCCGGACTCTGTGATATAGGAGGTTTCCATGTTCTTGCGACATGAATCATATGAAGTCAGTCTGCAGATGTAGGTAGTGATTTGGAAAGTAAGTGGAATGATGCTGTTTTTGGCAAAAGGTATCAGGGTTAATCGCAGGAATGTTTTACTGCATCTGTACAGGCATTGCTGAGACCACACCTGATGCACTGTGTGCAGGATTGATCCGCTCAACTAAAATAAAAAGGTATAATTATTTTCGAAGATTTTCAAATCGGTTTCCCTTTCCTCATTCCTGGAATGCCGGCCTTTTGTTATCGGGGATTATCAGTTTTGATCTTAGCTGAGAAATAGTATTGAACCATCCATGACTTTCTGAAAAGTGTATCAGCTGGATGCATATTATCTCCTGTCAGGGATACTAAAGCTAGAGAAAAAACTTTAAGAAATAGATGCATTGATATTAACACACATACTATGAGACACACATACCAATATTTACAAATTACACAGACACATGGAAGCATTTCATCAAATTATAAAGTAGGGACATTTTTTGCGATTGGAAGGAATTGTGTACAACAAGAGCAATGACGCACCTGCATATAATCCATGATCAGGTTTTCGAGAGAATGGTCCAGTTTGGTGTTCCGTTGACAAAATTATATGTTCCAACACAGAGAGGGAGAAAAATGTTCCCTGTCTGAGAAGGAGCAGCCGATTGAACCCTCTCTCTTACTTTGTTCCGCCAGATAGCAAAGTGTGAGACCATAAAATCCTTGTGTCATCTTTACCACTTGTGAAGGATTCCTGGTGAGGACTCATTGGAATCTCTCCACTGCCTGAAAAGAAGGGAATTCAGCCAAATCCCACTGTTCAAGAAAGAAATCCCACTACCAGTAGGTTGTATGAGCAGAATAACTTCAAAGGCAGAATAACATTTAGGGCACTCTATCATTTTGCCATTTGTTATAAGTTCAACTTTCTGTGTCTCACATTTTTCTAGAAAATGCCCTAGTCTAAGACCTAAATCATTGACCACCTCACTAAACTGGCTGCATTTAAGATGGGTGTAACCAATAGAGGAGTGGGACTGGAAAAGGACAACGTGACCCTCCAGCATTTGTTGGAACACAAATGAGAAATAATCAAAGGGATGTTCAAGTAGAAATTCCCTTCCCCAGAGGGTTGTGGTTTCTGGATGTTTGCATTTATTCAAAGTTGTTTTTGGTATGTATAAAATGGCATACAGACATAAACGTGCTGCTGAGACCAAACGCACACAGAGCGGTGACAAAGTATCTAATGTCCCACTCCTACTGCTCAGTCCTGTGTTGCTATGTTCTATTTAACCCCCACATCTCCTGCAAGAAGCAGATGGAGGCCAATTGCTCCAAATACCTGGTCAGCAGTAACACAGGATCTCATTCCGTCCCTCAAGACTGTCACACATGGTTTGAAGTCTGTTAGAAAATATTTGGTTCGAAAGACGCCTCTGGTCTGTTTACAGAGTGTTTCCTCTCTGCAACGTGTGGTTCATTTGTTGGTGATATTATAGACCCAGATTCACCGTGAATACAGTCCCCATACCTCAACAAGAGATGACTCACAAAATACTTTACTCTCTCTGATTGCAACGTTCAATAAAAGAACATTCAGGAAAATTACAGCCATTAACTTTGCACTTGCTGAATATGAGGACAAAAGAAACAGGATCAGGTAATTCGGATGATCACGCCATTGCATAACATCATGGCTGATCTCCTGTTGTCATTAACTCATCTTTAATGGCCAATTCTTCACCCCTTAGCTCTCTGACAGGTCAAAAATCCATCTAACGCCTCCTTAAATGCTTTCCGTGCGATAGTTCCCCTAGGTCTCCAGCCCAGATCATTCCTGACAGTGATTACCCTCTGTGAGTGGAAAATACTCCCTACACATACACCGTCACCTATTGATATGAACAAGAGGTAAACACAGGGGCTCAGGAAAGAGTGAATGGCCTTGATATCAAGGCAGTATTTGACTGAGGATGGCATCAGGACCATCTACTTATTTGATCTGAATGTGGATCAGGTGTACCTTCCCACTGGACGGGGTCTTTCAGAACACAATAAGGTTTGGGGTCAGTCACCAACAATCCTCTCAGTCCCGGGACATTTCGGCAGGAGATCCTCAGGATATACCCCTCAGCACAAACATCTTCAGCTGCTCCTTCAATGTCTTTTCCAATCATAAGATCACAAGTAGGTGTGATGACTGAAGATCACAGAATGTTCAGTACATTTTGTCCCCCATCAGCTCCTGAATCATTCTGTGTCCATGTGCAGCAAGACCCGGACAGCATTCCGGTTTGTGTTGTTAAAGTTTCGGTAACATTTATGTAACAGCACGGCCAGACACTGCACATTTTCACAGTTAAAAGAGGAGCTCATTCAGCATCTCAAGTTGGTTGAACACGGGTATGAGCTAACATTCAGGAACAGGAAGAGTGACAGCAGATTCAATACTCCTGCCTGTTACACAGGAAGAAGAGTAGTCTGTTTAGTGCATCGAGTTCGTAAATAGGAGCAGGCAGAACCCAATCAGACAGTTAAACATGTTCTATGAGACCAGGAGGAGGCTATTCATCCCCACGAGACAGTTATACAGGAACAAGAGGGGGTCATTGATATTCCAACATTAACAACCAATGAAACCGAGGCTGCACTGATAGAGGACTCCATGATGTTAATCATGGTTCCATTGTTTGTAGAATGTGTGCTGCTTTAACATAGTTTACTGGCAATGAGGAGGGAAGCCAAATGATTTGTGCCAAGTCTCAAGGAGGCATCTTCCATCACCGAGAAGACAGACCCATGTTCTCCATGGAGGTCAGAATTTGTTGGGAATAATTAACTGTTTTAGCATGAAGGTATTGTGGCTGCTGTAGGGATTGTGGATAACGAGACTTACAGTGTAGGACCATACACCAAATGCACTGTATTAATGTGGGGAGAGTTTATTCAAACACTGGCACTCTGTCTCTCTCATGCGACATATGAATTTGGTGTGGAGTGAGGGGAATGTTCTCAGAGGCTCTTAAACAATCGACAATCATACAACCCAAGTAAAAACCTAGATATGGAATTTTTTTCCGTATCAGAACGTATTTAGAACATCATGAGTGATTATCCATCCCACTTAAGGTTCAATGCAAACGCCTCTTATTCTCTCACAGAGCTTCACTCACTGCTCATGGTGCCATCATCCCAGGGCTTAGTCTGGTGAAACTTGAGAGAAAGTCTATCCACAATACCCCAAATACTGCCTCAACAACACTCTCAGGGATTGTCAAAAAACATATTCCCTCTCACGTAGACTTCGCCATTTCTTTCCTGTGCCACAAAAAGCCATTCCTTCTCTATGCACTATGACTGACATGGAATTTATAAGTCCCTTACATCTGTACGTAGCATCAATAAAGCTAGCACCAGAGATACCTATGGAGATGTGCATCACTCTTGGGGAGAATTTCAATGAGATTGAACCTAAAATAGGGGATGGTCACGTAATTGAATGGAAATGAGATGTAGCAATACAGAAAACAGGCAGAGAAAGGGAGCAATCTCTACCTGTGTTCTTCTCTCACAGGATGTATGAAGCCCTGGTCAGGGCAGCACGTTATGCAGATCATGAACTGAGTGGTTGGTTCAGCTGTTCCACAGTACCATAAAGAGTAAAATGCATATCTATGGGTTTGTAGTGTTACAACACAGGATAAATCTTCCTGCTTAATTAAAACCAGCAACAGAGAAAAGATTTATCCCATGCAGTAATCTTTGATAATTCTAGATTCCAAATCTATTTAAAGTAAAAATTAACAACTTTATTTCTTAAAGTATAACAGAGAATAATAAACGAAAGAATATTTACAACTTCTTCCTCTAACCTGTCATTTACCTTCCCCCTCCACAATACTAGTCCAATTACACTCCTAATTAAGATTTACAAAACAAAACTTCTTATCTCAAAACCAGGAAGCTTTCGGTTCTTCTCCATATTCCTGTCTTCTTTTCTTCTTGTGGAATCTGCTTCACCAGTTACTAATCAATAAAGATACCTATAGGAGAGCTATTTTTGAGGCTGTCTTTGGATGCTGGTAGCTTTGAAGTTCTCCTCTCAACTGTTCAATTTTCCAAGGTCTTGTACTGCCAATCTATTGTATTGTATCATTGGCTGCTAAGATTGTCAATATAAGAAATTGAAACTTGGTAGGTGGGTATTTTGGGGTATAATTTAAAATGTTTTGCTGAAATTGTTTTCAGGCAATGAGCTAATTGGGTTGTTTGACCAAATGTTACATTATATCTATTTTTCAGAACTCTTGGTGCTGTCAGGTAGTTATTGTTGGTTTTTAATTCTCTCAAAGGTACAGTACACCCACGTGTTCATCACAGAAGTCACGTGGAAACTTGACGATGGAAGCATGACACATTGACTTCCCTAAAGGACTTGAGGCAAGCAGATTGTTTTTTATAACAAATGATAATGATTGCTTTTAAACTCCTCAATTTCCTTCATGTGGTATTTCTCTGTGGCTCTAGATTATGAGTAAATGGATTGACCACCATAAACTGTCTTCCCTTATGTGCAGAGAACAAGTTAAACAATCTCAACTGCAATTATTTAGTGACGGACATGTGTATCACAAGGAACGTGAAACTGTTGTATCTGGATTGAACAAAGGCACAAATGGTTTATTCAGATATCGCACTGAGACTAAGGACGAGACTGGGATACCATGACGGTAATATTGGACAGGTTTGGTGAGTGAGGAGGACATGGAGATCTAAATCTGTGTAGGACAAAATGGATGATGGAGTTTGAGAAGAGTCTGGTTCTTTCTCGCAAAACAGTGAGTAGTTTATAAATCGTCGTATGATAGTTATAATATATAAGGAAATGAATTTTGGTTTGGAACTAAAGATATTGACTTGCACTTTCCAAAATGTACATATCATGAGCAGAAATTCAGTTCAACCCGATTTAGTAGACAAACATAATGACTTACCAGGAACGCCAACTATTGCGATGATGGGATAGTAACTACCTTGAATAATCCAAAGACTATTCTGGATCCGATATGCTAATGATATCCAAGGCTGAGAAAGCCAGAACAGACTCAAGGATAAAGTCCTGTCCATTGTTGGAGCATTTCCTTCTAATGTTCTTAGATTCTGATCCATTGTTGGAACATTCCAGTCTAAAGTTCTCAGATTCTGATCCATTGTTGGAAAATTCCAGTGTAATGTTCTCAGATTCTGATACATTGTTTGAACATTCAAATCCATGGTCCTCAGATTATAAACAATTATTGGAACACTACTGCCTAATGTTCTCAGATTCTGATCTCTCCTCACCTTCTCTGTCGAGCTGCTGATCCCTGTTAGTGCTGTCAGTGATGTTCCTACTCAAATTATGGGATAACACATTGAATAGAGTCCATTATCATTCAACGATGGAAACTCTCCAATGTGATAATTAGGATCCATGGAAGTGGACATTAATTACAGTCACTTAACGAATAGCTTCATTTAAGCCCTTTGAGTTTAATATTGATTTTATTAAAATTCAAAAGAATGTTTAAAATTTACTCATTTAGCTTAGGATATATTGGGGGTGACTGAGGGAAGGAATATTGGAGATGGTAGATTGATTACGTGTAATCATTCAATCTGCCTTAGATATGGGAGTAATGTCAAAGGATTGTCAGGATAAACAAGTTTCTCCATTTATAAATGGAAACATTCAGTCTGTAACTACTGATCAGTGATTATAATGTCAGTAAAATATGGAGAGAACTTTTCTATCCATAATCTGACAGGCAAGTGTGCCTATGACAACATGAGTTCTAACAGACAAATGGCATGGGTATGTTAACAGAGAATATGATGCGACACACAATTCAGATGGTTAGTCGAGGATCAGAGAGGGCAAGTGAGGGTCATGCTATTAATGTTGTCGATGTCAATCAACTGTGTTTAAGTACCATGCACTGGTTTTCAATTTGAGTGTGAGCATGGTATTGGGGACATGGCTGCAGAGACTGGAGGGAGGGAACATGATATTTCCCAGTCATCAGTATTGGGATGTTACTCTTTATAAAGCATAAGAAGATCAAATTCCAGGATACATCTCCAATGAGTAATGAGGAGAGCCAATATTAACCATAAGACCAGAAGACATTGGAGCAGAAATTTGGCCTTTCAGCCCATTGAGCCTGCTCCGCCATTCAATGATGGCAATTAAGCTTCTCAACCTAATTCTGCCGCTTTCTGTAACCTTTCATCCCTTTTACAATTAAGAACCTATCTGTCTTAAATATACTCTATTACCTGTCCTCGACAGCCTTCTGTAGCAGTGCATTCCCTAGATTCACCACTCTCTGGCTGAAGAGATTCGTCTTTATCTGTGTTTGAAAAGGACTTCTCTTTACTCTGTCCCCTCGGGTCCCAGTCTCCCCTCCATTGGAAATATCTTCCCAATATCCACCCTGTCCAGGTCATTAAATATTCGTAAGTTTCAATTAGACCTCCTAACATCCTTCGGACCTCTATCAAATATAAACCAGAACCCTCAGATGTTCTTCATATGTTAAGCTTTTCATTCCTGGGACCACGTTCGTGAATCTCATCGGAAAATGTTCAAAATCCAGCACAATAATCCAAATACAGCCTGACCAAAATCTTATAGAGCCTGAGAAGTACATCCCTGCATTTATATACAACCTCTTTTGAAATGAATGGAATCATTTTATTTGCCTTCCCAACTGCTGACAGCCTGTAGGTTGACCTTTCAAGATCCTTGGACTAGACCCTCCCACTGATCCCCCCCAACACCAAGTCTTCTGAACTTGCTCGCAATTTTGAAGATAGTCCATGCTTTTATTTCCTGGCCAATTGCATAACATCACACTTACCCACGTTATACTCCAACTGCGACTTCTTTGCTCACTCCCCTCACCTGTACAAATCCTTCAGCAGAAGAACGTGAGGACCGTAGATGCTGGAGATCAGAGTCAAAAAGTGTGCTGCTACAAAAGCACAGCCGGTAAGGCAGACTCTGAGGAACAGGATATTCGACGTTTCTGTCATAAAGCCTTTATCAGGAATGAAGTGTGTTGGCGGAAGGAGGTTGATAGATGAATGGAAGGGGCTGGGAGGAAGGTAGCTTGGAAGGCGATGGCTAAATTGAGGTGAGTGGTGAGAGTGGAAAGTGGAGTGGATAGATGGGAAGGAAGATAGACACGTAGGACAGTTCAACGGGTGGTGCTCAGTTGGAGGGTTAGATCTGGGATAATGTGGAGCGAGGGGAGATGAGGAAAATGGTGACATTGCGCTGGATACCATGTGACTGAAGGGTTCCAAGGTGGAAGACGATGCGCTCTTCCGCCAGACGTCTGGTGGCTAGAATGTGGCAGTGGAGGAGGCCAAGAACTTGCATGTCTTTGGAGGAGTGGTAAGGGTAGGCGAAGTATTCATCCACAGGGAATTGGGGTTGTTGGGTGTGTGACGGAGAGTGTTCTCCGAACTGTTCTGCAAGTTGATGTCCTGTCTCCCCAGTGTAGAGGAGACCAGGAGCAATGGAGAGAGTAGATGAGGTGTTTGCACACGATATTTTCTGTCTGATGTGGAAGGATCCCTTGTGGCCTTGGATGGAGGTGAGGAAGAAGTTGTTGGCACTTGTTTCATACCTCTTGCAATGGCAAGGGAAGGTGCCGGGAGTGGAAGGTGGCTTGTTTAGGTGTGGGATGGGGGATGCGTGAACCTAACGAGGGAGTCGTGAAGGGAATTGTCTCTGCAGAATGCTGATAGGGGTGGGGAGGGAAGTATATCTCTGGTGGTGTGGTCTGACTATTTGTGGCAGAAATTGTGGAGGATGATGCGTTGTATCCTGAGGTTGGTGGTCTGGAAGGCGAACATCAGAGGGGTGCTAGAGGGTGCTACTGCACCCTCCTGCAGCCGAACCACCTCTTCGATGCTACCTATCCCTCTATTCCATCGTTGCACTTTTTGAAAACTTAGCCAGAATGTCCTCAGTTCCTTCATGTAGACCATTAATGCACAAAGCGAATTTTGTGGTCCCAACACTGAGTCTTGAGGAATCCCACTTGTCACTGGCTTCCATCCTGAGAAGGACACTTTTATCCCCACTCTCTGCTTTCTGTCATGCAGCCATGTATCTATCTAAGCTAGCACCTTGCCTGTAACACCAGGGCCCCAATCTTTCTCAAAAGCCTCCTGCGTGGCACCTTATCAAAGGATTTTAGAGAAGCAGGTGGATAACATCTACTGGTTCTCCTTGATCAAATCTGCCCGTTACTCCCTCAAAGTATTCCAGCAGGTTTGTCAGGCATGACCTCCCATTGATGAAACAATGCTGACTTTGCACTGTTTTACTAAATACTTCCAAGTATTCAGAAATCCCATCCTTCACGATGGATTCCAAGATGTTACCCACAACCAAGGTTAGTCTAATCAGTCTGTAATTTTCCATCTTCTGCCTAACTCCCTTATTACGTTAACTGTCACGTTAGCAATTTTTCAGCCTTTCCTGATTTTAGTCATTCCTGAAAGATCACCACTTTCACTTTCACTACGTCTTCAGCTATCTCCCTTACAATTCTGGGGTATAGTCCATATGGTTCAGGTGATTTATCCAAATTCAGGCCATTCAGTTTTCTAGCATGTTCTTCTTGCTGATTCCCACCGTACTCAGCTCTGCCCTATCACTCCCTTCATATTTTCGGAGATTACTCGTGCCTTCCACCATGGACATTGATGCAAAGTTCCTCATTCTTTTTTTTGTTTTACGCTACTGCTTCTCCAGCATCATTTTCCAGTGGTCCACATTCACTTTTGCCTCTCTTTTGCATTTTATATTTCGAAAGATCCTCTTACAGTCTCTTTTCTATTACTGGTTAGCTTACCTCCATATCTAATCTCCTCTGTCCTTTTTTGCCCTCTGTTAGTTTCCCAAATTCTCTAGTTTCCCACTGTCCCTCAACACATTATACGCTTGCTCTTTTACTTGTATGCAATCTCTGACTTCCCTCGTCAGCCCTGGTTGTCTCATCCTCCCAGTGCCATGCCTCTTATTCCTCGGCATGAATCTCTGCTGTGTCTCCTGAATTAATCTTGGAATCTGCTGCCATTGCTGTTCCCCTGTCTTTCATGCTTGACCCCTCTCCCAGTTAATTCTACCCAGCTTCTCCCTTATGCCTCTGCAGTTGTTTTATTCAGCTGAAATACTGTTATCTCTGATTCTATCTTCTCTCTCAAATTGCACTATAAATTCGTCCATGTTCTGATCATTGCTTCCGAAGTTTACCTTCACCCTTACGAATCCTGCGTCATTAAATCCAGTATCATCTGTTCCCAAGTGGACTCCACCAGAAGTTGTTCCAAAAAGCCATTTCATAAACGTTCCTAAAATTCAATTCCTTGCGAACCACTACCAATCTAATATTCCGAGTTTCCCTAAATATTGAAATTACCCATGATTACTGTACTTTGCATCTCCTACACATCTTTCTTATCTCCTGGGGTATCTTGTGCCCCAGCTCCTGACTACTCGTTGGAGCCCTGTACAAGACTTCAAGTGTGGTTGTCTCACCTTTGAGGTTCCTCAATTCTACCCACGGAGATTCTACACCATCTGACATTGCTTCCTTTCTAACTATTGATTTAATTTCATTTCTTACTAACAATGCAAACTCACTCCCTCTGCCCACCTGCCTATCTTTTCGATAGGATAAATATCTTTAAATATTCAGATCCCCTTGTCGTCACATTTCTGTGATGCCCATCGCTTCATACCTGCCAATTTATTTCTGCGCCACAAGCACATTTACCTTATTCCTTCTGCAGCATGCATTCAGTTGGAACCCCTTCAGTCCTGCATCAACCGTCCCTCTTCTCATTGTCATTCATTTGTGCAGTGCGTTTGAAGTGTGATATGTTAAACATTTCCAGATACTCTATCCTATTTGCGTCTGTGCTGGAGATTTTAATAACCTCTCCTGAGTTCTGTACTCTTACCTCCTCTTTTATTTCGGCTTTTCGAATTAAACCCTACAAGTGCACCCCACCCTGACACACACTCCTAATCAGTTTAAAGCTCAGTTGACAGCCCTGGTTCGGATTCACTCGGATTCTGGTCCCAGCACGGTTCAGATGACGACTGCCCCATCGGAGCAGGTCCTTTCTTCCTCAGTAATAAATGCGTTTTTTCAACACAAAATACAAGGATAAAAAAGCTTTTGTGTACATACCAAAGTATGAAATCTACAAAAAGACAATGTTGTTAAAATACACTTACTATGTGTTCTATATAAATTGTAATGTGAATTACAAAACCATGGAAGTGATGTGAAAACTTTATCAATCATTATTTGACCCAGAGCTGAGATCCTGATTTCCCCTCTGCCAGTGATTCCCTTCACTGAGATTTCACCCTGCCTCTCATGCAGTGTCGAGAGGGGCTACAAGTTCCTGTTGGTCCAGAATATTTAACTTAATCCATCTTCTCCATGGAACCAATCTATTGGTCTATTGGATTGTGTTTAGCTGTCAGCAACTCAGCTCTGTGATGTCATTGGCGATAAATGATCTGGGATGACAGCCAGTATCAGCATGGTGCTCACTGGGTATGGCACCAGACAAAGGGCTTATTATCAAGTATATCCAGATTAAAGAAAAGGCCTTGCTGGAGTTGTGCTGAAAGGATATTTGAATTTTGGAGATATGAGAATATGTCACGTGCGAGTGAGGTTAGGAATGGTAAAGTAGCACAGATAAATACACGGCCAAAGAGCTGGTCGGGGAGGCAGCACTTCCGATATGTGGATCATTGGGATTCCCGAGTCGGCAGATGGACGAGGATAAACAGAAGATTAGAACATGGCAGAGCAGATGGATGTAATTCAGCCTGTTTACTCAGCTTTGCTATACACCTGGATTCTAGTTATTCTGTTCCTTTCAATGGCAGGGTCTTTACCCAGCATCCGCAGCGGGTCAGAAAGTTCCCAGTGTTGTGTGTACAGTCCTGCGAAGGGAGTATCCAGTGCCAGGGAATGGGGTGTGGGGAGTCCCAGGGGTGGCACAAGGAAAGGCTGCATGTAGTGACGATGGACTGAGGGAACTGAGAGAGATGGAATGGGCATCCAGGGACACTTCACTCAGACAAGTGGCCGGGCAAGATTCCTAAACACCCAGAGGATCTCGCGAACCACGGCTGTTTTTCCAAAAACCTGTCACATTTGCTGCATTTCTCCATCGAACAAAAGCAAAAATAGTTTAGATGGTAGAAATCTGAAGCCAACACAGAGACGTACTGTGGAGAGAGAAAAGAGTTAACGGTCCCAATGCAGACACGGGTGAATATACAAAGTCCACACAGACAGGGTGCATACATTGAAAATGAACCCAAGTCTCTAGCACTGTGAGGCAGCATTGCTTTGTCACCATGCTGCCCAAAGATGGATAATTGGGGATAGTATAGTTAAAAGCATAGATACTGTTCTCTGTGTTAGTTTAAGAGTTCTGAAGGTTGTGTTGCCGACATGGTGCTTGGGTTTGAGATATATCATCTGGGTTGCAGAACTTCGAGCGGGAGGGGAATGATCCAGTGGTCAGAGTCCGTTTACGTATGAGTAGCTGGACAAACAAATGACAATGAGAAGAGCGACGGGTAATACAGGACTGAAGTATTATATCGGAGTGCATGCAGTATATGGAATAAGGTAAATGAGCTTATGACTCATCCATAAATTGGCAGGTATGACATATTGGGAATTAGAGTGACATCACTGCAAGAGGATCAGGATTGGGAGCTGAATATTCAAGGACATTCATTCTAAAGAGATAGAGTTGTCTCAGTATTAATAATGGAATTGAATCAATAATCTATAATAATAAGAAATTAAATAAGGTCAGATGGTGTAGAATCTGTGTCGGTAGATTTGAGGAATCAAAAAGGTGAAAAAAATGCAAGTGGAGTTACGTACAAGGAGCTGGGGTTTAAGATACGCCAGGAGCTAAAAGATCTGCAGGAAAGGCAAAGTTACAGAGATCATGTAAGATTTTATTATACAGATGGACTGGGAATTCAGATTGATAGTGGTTGGCAGAAAAGGAATTTGTGGGATGTCTACGAGGTGGCTTTTTGAAGCAGCTTGTGCAGGCAGATGAGATAAGGGGAGCTGCAAGTGACAGTGATCATAATATGATTGAATTTACTCTGCAATTTCAGGTGGAGAAGTTAGAATCAGAAGTGACAGTATTGCAGCTGAATAAAGGCCATTGCACAGACATGAGTGAGGAACTGAGTAGAATTGACTGGGAGTCAGGTCCAGCAGGAAACACAGTGCAACAGCAATGGCAGGAGATTTTTGGAGTAATTAAGGATACAGCAGAGATTTATCCTGAGGACAAAGAGGCTTGTATAGGGAGAATGGGACAACCATAGCTGACTAGGGAAGTCACGTATCGTATAAAAGCATAAGAGAAATTATATAATGTGGCAAAGTGCAGTGGGAAACCTAAGGATTGGAAAGCTTACAAAGACAAAACAGAGGGCAAACAAAATAAAATAAGGAGGGAGATTATTAAATATGGGGGTAGGCTAGCCAATAAGATAAAGGAAGACTGTAACAGTTTCTTTCGATATATAATGTACAAATGAGCGGCAAACGTGAACATTGGACTGCTGGAAAATGACATTGGAGAGATCGCAGTGCGGGAACGAGAAAATGGCCAAGGAACTGAATGATTACTTTGCATCAGCTTTCATGGTGGAATGCATGAGTAATACCTTAAACATTCAAGAGATTGAGGGGCCAGAGCTGAGTATGATAGCCCCCACCATGGAGAACATGCTAGAAAAGAAATGTAATGGCCCGAAGGTGGGTAAATAACCTTGACCAGATGGACTACATCCCAGTATTAAAGGGGAGATAGCTGAAGAGGGAGTGGAGGCAATCGTGGTGATCTTTCAGGAATCACTAGAGTAAGGAACGATCCCAGAGCACTGGAAACCCACTAACGTGACTCTCCTTTTTAACAAGGGAGTAAGGAAAAAGACAAAAGAAAAACAATCCCACCATGAATAGTTTAACCTCTGTCATGGGTAAGATCCTGGAATCCACTCTGAAGGATGAGATTTCTGAATAGTTGAAAGTGTTTTGTAAAATAGGGCAAAGTCGGCATTATTTCATCAAGGGAAGTTAATGCCTGATAAATCTATTGGAATTCTTTGAAGAGGAAATGACCAGGCTCGACCAAGCACAGCCAATGGATGTTATCCACCTGTAATTAAAGAAGGCCTTTGACAAGGTGTCACACAGGAGATTACTGAGTATGATAAGGGTCCGTGGTGTTCGAGGCAAGGCAGTGTCATGAATAGAAGCTTGTCTGTCTGGCAGAAAGCAAAGAGTGGGGATAAACGTGTACTTCTCAGGATGGCAGCCGGTGACATGTGGTGATCCAGAATGCTCAGTGTTGGAATTATAACTTTTTACTTGTTACATTAACGAATCTAGATGAGGGAATTGAGGGCACTCTGGCTATGTTTGCAGACGATACAAAGACAGGGAGATAGACAGGTCATATTGAGGAAGCGGAGAGGGTGAACAAGGTTTTGGACAGGTAAAGAGATCGTCAGATGCATTCCAACGTTGGAAAGTGTGAGGTCATGCACTTTGGCACGAAGAATAGAGGCATGGTCTATTTTCTAAATGGCGAGAAAATTCAGAAATCTGAAGTGCAAAAGGACTTGGGAGTTCTAGTGCAGGGTTCTCTCAAGGTCAGCTTGCAGGTTGAGGCAGTAGTTAGGATGGCAATTGTAATTATGATTGGGAGCATTTACTCCGGCACGAATTGAATACAAGAATTGACTGTATATGGCTTTGGTCAGACCACATTTGGAGTATTGTGCTCATTTTTGAGCTCCATACCTCAGGAAGGATGTACTGGTCCTGGAGCGTTTTCAGAAGATTTTCACGAGAATGGTGATAGGAATGAAAAGCTTATTGCATGAGGAATGTTTGAGTACTCTGGGTCTATACTTGATAAAGTTTGAAAGAATGAGAGGGAATGTAATTGAAATAGACAGGATACTGGATTACCCGGAGAGAGTGGATGCTGACAAGATGTTTCCATTAGATTAGAATCCGAGGGCACAGCCTTAAATGAAAGGGAACACTTTTTAGAACAGTGATAAGAGAAAGTTATTTAACCATAGAATGGTGAATCTTTGAAATTTATTGTCACAGAAGGCTGTGGGGGCTGGCCATTGAGTATATTTGAGGCGGAGATAGATAGTTCTTGATTATCCAGGGGATGAAGGGTTATGGGGAGAAGGTCGGAGAATGGGTTTGAGAAACCTATCAGTGATGATTGAATGACCGAGCAGACCCGATGGGCTAACTGTCCTAATTTATGTTCCAATGTCTTATAGTCTTCTGGTCTGAACCTTAAGGAAGTACCTTGCATCTCTGAGAAGATAGATTCATGTTCTTCATAAAGGTCAGAAGCTGTTGGGAATAGTTAGCTGTTTTAGAATGAAGATACTGTGGCTGCTGTCAGGATGGTGGATAATATGACATTCAGTGCAGGATCACACACCAACTGCACTGTATTAATGTGGGGAGTGTTTATTCAAAACTTGGACCTCTCCGTCTCTCTCAGTGAGGAGTAGGGGTTGGGGTAGGTGGGTGTAACGTCCGCCCAGGCAATTTAACTATCCCGAAGCATGCATCCTGAGTGAAATTGCAGTCGTGGAATTTATCACCTTCTCATTGTCTGTTTGGAATATAAGGAGCAATTGTCCATTTCTCTCAGGGTTCAATGCAATCACCACTTATTCTCTCACAGCGCTACACTCCTCATGGTACCATCATCCCAGGGACTAATCTGGTGGAACTCCTCTTCTCCCTCTCTGTGTTAAGGAGATCACTCCAGATAAAGGAAAGAAAATCTGTCCACAATATGCCAAATACTGCCTCAACAACACTCTCAAGTTTGATCTCAATAATTCCTTTCCCTCACTTAGCTGGCTCCATTTCTTTCGTGTGACACAGGAAACCATTCATTTACAATGCACTGCCATTGATGTAGAATTTAAAAACATCCTTACATCGAAAGGTCAGCATCAATAAAGCCAGCACCAGAGGTGCCCATGGAGATGGACATCACTCTTGGAAGAGACTCAGTCACAAAGAATCCATCTAAAATAGTGTATGGCTACCAACCTGAATGGAAATGAGCCGTAAGAATATGGGATGCAGGCAGAGGAAGGGAGCAACTTTTCCTGTTATTCTGCCCTCACGGGATGTGTGCAGCTCTGCTCAGGCCAGCATGTTATGCCGATCTTCAACTGAGTGGCTGTTTCAGCTGTTCCACAGGACAATAAATAGTAAAACAAATTGCCGTGTGTTTGCAGTTAATCAGAGTCTTGACCAGAGAATGATGAGCCACTGCCTTCTCTAATGGGCATAAGGCAAGCCAATATCAACAGGTTATGATTCTGTGGTTATGGAATACGAGCCAATGACGTAACCCACCATACACTGTCGGCCAATCTTTCAGATTTTGTGCAGAGAACAAGATAAACATCTCAAGTGCAACTATTTTGCAAAGGACACGTGGTTAGAAGGGACATGAAACAGATGCATCTGGACTTAACAAAGGCACAAACGATGGTTTATTCAGGAATTGAACTGAGGCTGAGGAGGAGACTGGGACGGTCTTAATGGTGGGACTGGACAGGATTGGTATGTGGGGAGGATATGGAGATGTACACTTTGCAGCAGAAAATGAATCAAAGAGATTGAGAACAGTGTGTTTTATCCTCGAGTATTGGTGAGTAATTTGTAAATAACAGTTTGCTAGTTATAATTTCTAAGGACTGGAATCTTTGATTGGAGCTGAAAACGTTGGCTTGCACCTTTCCAAAGTCTGCATATCATGAATCTGTTCAGACCATTTCACTAAACACACAGAGTGGCTTACCAGGAACACCAACTATAGCAAGGATAGGGTAGTAACCAGCTTGAACAACCATCAGTACATCTTCAATCCGCGATACTAATGATATCCAAGGTTGGGAAAGCCAGTAAAGACCATAGGATAAACTCCTATCCAATGTTGGAACATTCCAGTCTAATGTTCCCAGATTTCCATCTCTCCTGCCCTTCCCTCTGAAGCTTCTAATCCCTATTATTGCTGTTGGACATGCTCCCGCTCACACTATGGGATAAAACACTGAAAGCATTCCCTTATTAATAGAAGAGTGAAACTCTCTCGGGACGCATATGATCCACGGAGACTGACATAATTACAATCGCTGCACAAATAGCTCCAGTTCACCGCTTTGAATTCAATGCTACTTTATTGAAATTCAAAATAACGTTGATCATTTATGCATTCTGGGTGTGATATGCGACTATGACTGAAGGAAGGAATGTTGAAGATGGCAGATTGATTGGGTGTAATCATTCAGTCTGCCTTGGGTATGGAAGTAATGCCAGAAGTTTAACGGAACATAAACATGCTTCTCTGTAAATAAGTACAGAAATAAATACCGTAACTACTGATTACTGATATCATTGCAAAATCTGTAAAACATTGAGAAAATATCTATCATCCATGATCTGATCGTAAAATGTGCCAAAAAAGATACGTGGGTTACAACAAACAAACGGTATGGATACGCTAACAGAGAATTGCACATGGCAAGCACAGTGCAGATTGTTATTCCAGGATCAGAGAGGGCAGGTGTGGGTCAGGCTGTTGATGTTATCGATTTTAAGGACCTGTCATGAAGTGTCATTTAATGGACTTCAATTACATTGTGATTATGATATTGGGGAAAAGAAAGAAGACGGAGAAGACTGGGAAAGATGGCTGATTAGACTGGGTGGAGGTACAGTGATATTCCCCATTTACCAGTATTGGAATGTTACTCTTTATTACTCATATGAAGAACAGATTCAAGAATACATCTACAATGAGGAATTAGCAGAGACAATATTAATGAAATGTGTTTATGCAATATAAAATACAGGAACAAAATGAATTTCTGCACCCACCAATATATGCAAAGTACAAAGAGATAAGGTTGTTAAAATACACTCCTGATTTTGAGCCATATAAATTGAAATGTGATTTACATAACTAGGAAAGTGGTATGCAAACTTTATCAATCATTATTTGACCCACAGCTAAGATCGTGATGTCACCTCTGTCAGTGAATGCCTCACTGAGATTCTCTGGCCTAGTCTCTCATACAGTATCGGTGTGGGCGGGCGAGGGGGGGGGGGGGGTGTCGTGGATGCGGGGTGGTGGTTGTCATTTCCTGCTGCTCTTGGCAGAGTCTATTTAAAACCTCTGCTTTCTCCATGGAACCAATCTATTGGCCTCATGGGTTCTGTTTAGCTGTCAGTAACCCAGCTCTGTGATATTGTTGGAAATAAATAATTTCGGATTTCAGCCAGTACAAGCACAGTGCTGACAGTGCATGGAGCCCAGACAAAGGGCTTGCCGTCCAGAGGAATTTCTAAATAAAGCTTCTAACTTCTGTCTGTTCATATTTATCTATCGTAATGCAGTCTTCTGATTTATCTGACTTCACCCTCATCTAACACCTCTTCTACTCACATTCAGTCTGTATGTCCCCTTTTAATCCTCTCTGATTATCTCCGTTCACTTGCTTTATCTCTGTTTATTTCTCTCTCACACAATCTCTCTTAACACACTCTCT
The DNA here is from genome assembly GCF_047496795.1 of Chiloscyllium punctatum. Taxonomy (NCBI): domain Eukaryota; kingdom Metazoa; phylum Chordata; class Chondrichthyes; order Orectolobiformes; family Hemiscylliidae; genus Chiloscyllium; species Chiloscyllium punctatum. The sequence goes on from NW_027309956.1 coordinate 189,790, forward strand.
CTATCTCCAATTGTGCAGTGGGAGAGATTGTGACTCCACGATGGGCTGAATGGCCTCCATCCATGCCATAATAATTGACGTTCTCTGACCCACAATGATACTTCCTGGACAGACATGCTGGTCCGGTAACAGGTACAGTGCACAATCACCCATTCTCTTTTCCTGCTCTTTTCTTGTGTACAGCTGCCTTGAAATGTCTGTTCAAACAAAACAGACTGAATGAACTTCGAGCAGTCGAGAAGCTGTTCATGAGTGTGTATTTCAATCAGGATTTTATGAAGGGTGAGATTCCAGAATAACATAAGCAATGAATTAAAAATAGGATAACACAAGAAATGTCAGCTGAGTACAACATGTGGTTCTAATTAGGTCTCATGGTATTACCAATAGATTATCAATCCCGAAAAATCAGCTCCTGTTCTGTGGATCCAGGTTGAATCCCGCCACCGCAGACGGTGGAAATTCAATTCAATAATGTAAAAAATATCGCTGGAATTAACAATCTTCTGATGAGAATGAAGTCATTGCTGACTGTCAGATAAATCTATCTGGTTCACTAATATCCTGTAATGAAGGAATCTTCCGTCCTCACCTGGTCTGGCTGACATATAACTCCAGACCCAAAGCAATGTCATTGACTCGCAATCGCCCTCTGAAACGGTCTAATGAGTCATTCAGTTGTTCCAATCGCTACAATGTTTCAAACAAGTGAAACTAGATGCACCACCTGGCATTGAAATGGGCACCGGAAAAGTCAACATTAGAAACATCACTATAGAAACTGCAAAGTCCTCCTTACTAATATCTGAAGTCTAGTACCAACATTGGAACAACTGCCTTACAGACTAGTTAAGCAACAGCCTGACATAGCCATACTCACGGAATCATACCTTACGGAAATAACAGAAATTAAACATGGACAAAGGAGTCTCTCACTGATTACCACGTAACGTCGTTCCTCAGCTGAATCAGTCCTCCTTCATGTTAACCAACACTTGGAGAAAGCATTGACTGTGGCAAGGGCACAAAGTATATTCTGGCTGGGGGATTTCAAAGTCGACTGTCAAGAGTGGTTTGGCAGCAATACTGCTGATCATGCTGGTCGGCCCCTAAGGACATAGCTACGAGATTGGGTCTGCAGAAGTTGGTGACGGCATGAATGAAAGGGTAAAAAAGCATATCTGACCTCATCCTTACCAATCTAACAACTGCAGATGTATCTGTCCATGACAGTATCGGTAAAAGTGACCACCACACTGTCCTTGTGGAGACGATGTCTATTGTCTCCATAAACTCTATTGTGTTGTGTGGCACTATCACCATGCTAAATGGCACAGACTTTTAGCAGATCTAGCAACTCAAGACTGTCCGCCCATAAGACAATGTGGACCATTAATAGCAGCAGAACTACACTCCAGCACAATCTGTTACGTCACGGCGCAGCATGTCCCCCACTCAACCATTACCATCAATCCAGAGGATTAACCCTGGTTCAATGGAGAATGCAGGAGGGCATGCCAGGAGCAGAACCAGGAATATATAAAGATAAAATGTTCATCTGCTGAAGCTTCCAAACAGAAATACTTTTGTGCCCGATAGCATAACCAACAAGGGACAGACAGAGATTAGCGATCACAGAACCAATGCATCAGAATTAAGCTCTGCAGTCCTGCTAATCCGATCGTGAATGGTGGCAGACGATTAAACAACTCACTGGAGTAGGAGTCTCTACACATATCCCCAACTTCATTGATAGAAGAGTCCAGCACATCAGTGCAAAATATAAGGCTGAAGCTTTCGTTGCAATCTTCAGTCAGAAGGTTTGAGTGGATGATCCATTTCGGCCTCCTCCGGTGGTCCCCATCATTACAGATAGCAGTCTTCAGCAAATTCGATTAAATGATGTCAAGAAACAGTTGAAAGCACTGGATACTAAAAAGGCTATGGGCCCTGATGACATGCCGACAATAGTCCTGAAGACTAGTACTCCAGAATATCCCGCTCCCCTAGCCAAGCTTTTCCCGTATGTTTACAAACCGACAATGGGGAAAAACTGCTCAAAAATGTTCTGTACATAAAACGCAGGACAATTTCGACCCGTCCAAATACCGCTTAATCAGTCTACTCTCCATCATCAGTAAAATGATGGAAGGAGACATCAACAGTGTTATCAAGCAGCACCTGCTCAAAAATAACCTGCTCAGGGACGCCCATTTTGTGTTCCACCAGGGGCACTCAGCACCTGAACTCGTCACAGCCTTGGTTCAAATATCGAAAAAGGAACTGAATTTCAGCCCTTGACATCAAGGCTGCATTCTGCAAATGTGGCATCAAGGACCCCAAGCAAAAATAGGATCACGGGCCAACACTCCATTATTGGAATCATACCTGACAGATCGGAAGATGGTCATTGTTTTTCGAGGTCAGTCATCTCAGCTCCAGAACATCTCCACAGTAGTCCCTTAGGATAATGTCCTCAGTCCAAACATCTTCAGCTGCTTGAACAATGACCTTCCTTCCATCATAAGGTCGGAAGTGGGGATATTCGACAATGACTGCACTGGGTTCAGCACCATTCGCAAATGCTCAGATACAGAAGCAATCCATGCCCAAAGCAATAATATCTGGGCAATATCCAGGCTTGGGCTGGCAAATGGCAAGTAACAGTTGCGCCACATAAATTCAGACAATGACTGTCATCAATAAGAAACAATATAACCACTTTCTATTCAGCAGCATTATCATCACTAAACTCCCCCACTATCAATATCCTGGGGGGCGGTTTCATTGGCCAGCACCTCAACTGGACTCACCACATGAATGTAACAGAAAATCAGAGGCTCGGCATACTACACGAGAAACTCACCTCCTGACTCCCCAAGGCCTGTCCATCACCTACAAGGCACAAGTCAGGAATAAGATGGAATACCCTCACTTGCCTGAATGGGTGCAGGCCCAACAACACTAAAGAAGCTTGTCACCATCCAGGACAAAACAGCCCATTTGATTTGCACCACATCCACAAGCATTCACTCCCTTCACCATGGTCACTCAGGAGCAGCAGTATGCACTATCTACAAGACACAATGGAGAAATTCCCCAAAGATCCTCAGACAGCTCCTTCCAATCTCTCGAACTCTTCCATCTGGAATGACAAGGGCAATAGACTTTTGGGAACACCACCACCTTCAAGTTCCCCTCCAAAACAGTCAACATCCTGATTTGGCAATGTATTGCCGTTCCCTCACTGTTGCTGCGTGAAAACCCTGGAATTCGCTCTTTAATCAATAGTTGGGGGTCACCGCACAGCACGGAGATTGCAGCAGTTCGAGAAGGCAGCTCAGCACCACCTTCTCAAGGGCAACTGCGGACGGGCAAGAAATGTGGGCGGTTTCATCCAGCGATGCCCAAATAAAAAAAAAGAACTTTTATATGAATAGTCGAAGTTGAGCATCTCGATGGGACAGGTTATCTGATTTGAACACGAACAGGAAAGCAGTGTTTCTAATATTGAACATTTTCGACTTTTCTGTTATTAGAAGAGCGTTCAGTATTCGATGACATATTGTTGCTCAGTGCTGTGATAAATTGCATCTGTTTTGTTTAAATCAACAATACTGGTGTAACAGGATCAATCCTTCGAAAATACAAGACAGAAAATGGCAATCATCGTAGAGAGAATGTCCTCCCGCCCGATGAGACTCACTGATAGCATCTCATATTCAAAATATTAATGGAGTCCTGGCTGACACTGAATCTTCCCACCGTCCAGGGGTTACCATTGAACAGAACGTGAAGTCAAATCACAATACAAATACAAGGGTTACAAGAGCAGGTCAAAGACTTACAAGTCTTTACTGAATAATAGACCCTATGACAGAAACAAAATGAGATATAGCAATAGATTTAGGCCATTCAGCCCATTCCTTCACTCTGATACTGTGCCATTTTGTCATTGTCTCTATGAAAAGTGGCAATATTTTCTACACACTGACTGTATCAATCTTTGCAGTAATCCATTAGTTTCAATCAGACCCCTAACCCACCCACAATTCCTCTAAATTCCATCGTGTACACACACTGCCGCTCATATGACAAGACGTCATCCCTTGGATGGATCACCTCCAACACCAGCAGATCTTTCTCCAGAGATAGTGTCCAAAACAGCTCACAATTGGCCAAATGCCGTCTGTCCATAGCCCATTACATTCTCAGCAGTATGTCTCTCGTCTTGCATTCTTGCTCTCTTGAAATGAATGCGAACATTGCTTTTGCTTTCCTAATTGTCAACAGAATATATACGTTAAGCATAAGAGAGGACGAGTGCTTCAAAATCCTTTTGTGCTTCAGATTTAATGGATCCTACTAGAACATTGTGTCTCCTCTATTCCGCCGACCAAAGTGCATATTCTCACACGTTCCCATATTGTGTTCCATCAGCCACGTGTTTTCCCACAGTACTAAACTGTTCAAGCTTTTCTACAGCTTCCCCACTTCCTCAATATCATCTGCAAACTTAGCAAAACTGCCTTCAAGTCCTTTGTTCAGATTGTTCATATATAATACATTTCCTGGCTCCCTTAGGACCGTCCGCCATCTACAAGGCACAACAGTCAAGGTGCTTGACACCATTCAGGTTGAAGCAGTGGCTTGAATTGAATTAAACCTGCAAAGTCTTCACTCCCTGCTCCACTGACTCTCAGTAGAAGCACACCCTACCCCCTTTTGGTGTGAGTTTACATCATTGTGGCGCACAATCCCAGTCGACTGATGTCACTCCGTCTCAACACTAACTGAGTGGTGCTCACACCAACCATGTCACTGTGTATTGATGACGATAGAGGGAGGTCAGCGAGGAGATGTCTACGATGAATAACTGTGTGACTGCCAGGCTGAAACCTGCCCCGACAGCCTCGGATGTACCTGTGCCCGCTGTCACCGCTGCAGACATGATCAGTCTTCCTGCAGGTCAAGTCATGGAATGCGAAGGGCCTGGATAGTGTTCCCGGCTGAGCACTCAGATCCTGTGAGGACCAACTGGCAGAGGTATTCACATACAATTTCAGCCTTTCCCTCCCACAAGCTGAAGTCCCAACCTGCTTCAAGAAGACCAACATCAACCTTATAAGTGAGGAAGCTCATGCTTTAATGACTTAATGGTTACCGCCCAGTGGCTCTCACCTCAATAAACAAGGAGTGATTTAAAGGGCTGGTTATGGCCCGCATCACCTCCAATCTACCGCCTGATTGATCCCCTATAATATGCCGACTGATGCAACGGGTCTACATCAGATGCCATGTCCCGAGCCCTGCACACATCCCAAGGACATCTGGACACCAAACACACCAAAACCAGACTCCTGCTCATTGACGACAGCTCCACCTTAAACATCATTATCCCCTCCAGACTGATCTCAAAATTCTGTGACCTTAGTCATGGTTCCACCCTCTGCAACTGGATACCCCCGGATTCTGACCCACAGACCAGAATTAGTGAAGATAGGTATCTGCACCTCAGCCACAATAACACTCAACACTGGAGCTCCTGGAGCATGTGTCCTCAGCCCCTTACTGTACTCCCTGTACACACATGGCACTGTCCCTCAGGCCGCAACTGTACTCCCTGTACACACACGGCTGTGTCCTCAGCCCCCTACTGTACTCCCTGTACACACATGGCACTGTCCTCAGTCCCCTACTGTACTCCCTGTACATACACGGCTGTGTCCTCAGCCCCCTACTGTACTCCCTGTACACACATGGCACTATCCCTCAGCCCCCTACTGTACTCACTGTACACTGACGGCTGTGCCCTCAGCCTCCTACCATATTCCCTGTACACGCAAGGCTGTGTCCTCACGCCTGACTGTACTCCCTGAGCACCAAGAGATGTGTCCTCAGCCCACTACTGTACTCCCTGTACACACACGGCTGTGCCCTCAGCCCCCTGCTGTATTCCCTGTACACACATGGCTGTGTCCTCAGCCCCCTACTGTACTCCCTGTACACCCACGTTTATGTCCTCAGCCTCCTACTGTACTCCCCGTACACACACAGCTGTGTCAGCATCCCCTACTGTAGATGGCTGTGTCCTCAGTCCACTACTGTACTTCAGTACATACACAGCTGTGTCCTCAACCGCCTACTGTACACCGGTACACACACGGCTGTGTCCTCAGTCCCCCTACTGTACTCCAGTCCACACACGGCTGTGTCCTCAGTCCCCCTACTGTACTCCGGTACACACGTGGCTATGTTGCCATTTCCAAACAATGCCAACTGTAAGTTTGCTGATGACATCACCAAAGCAGGAGGGATAACAAACAACGATGTGTCTGAACACAGAAAGGAGATAGTGGGTTTTGTGGCATGGTGGAATGATAATAACCTCCCTCTCAAATTCGCCAAAAGTAAAGAACTGATAATTGACTTTAGAACGAAAGGAGGGAAACAAGCCCCTATCTACTTCAACGGTCGAGACAGTGCAGAGCTTCAAGTCCCTCGGGGTGATGATAACTGGCAACCTACCCTGAACTTCTCACATGGGTGTGACAGTCAAGATGGTTCAAAAACGTCACTGCTTCCTCACTTGGCTCAGGATATTAAGCATGCACGACTGCGACAGATGCACTATTGTGAACGTACTGTCCGGGTGTGTAATGGCCTGTATGGCAACACTCTGCCCAGGACCATCAGAAACTACAGAAGATTATGTTCACAGCCCAGACTATGACGGACTCCAATCCCCCAACCATTGACTCTATTTACACGGCTTATTGCCGCAGAAACGCTGCCAACATCTATCCAAAATTGCTGAGGGAAGGGAGAGAGGAAATAGCTAGGGCCTTAACAGATTTCTTTGTAACATCCTTGAACACAACTGAGGTCCCGGAGGACTGGAAAATTTGTAATCCCCTTGTTTAAGAATGGAAGCATGACTAATCCAGTTAATTATAGACCGGTGAGCCTGGCGTCTGGGGTAGGGAAGCTGCAAGAGAAGATACTGAGGGATAAGATCTATTCTCCTTTGGATGAAAATGGTATCATCAGTGAGAGGCAACATGGTTTAGTGCAGGGAAGTTCATGTCTTACCAACTTAATATAATTATTTGAGGAAGTGACAAAGTTGATTGATGAGGGAGGGGCTATAGATGTCATGTACATGAACTTCTGGAAGAAGTTTGATAAGATTTCCCATGGTCGGGTTATGGGGAAAGTGAAGCCACATGGTGTCCAGGGTGTGCTAGCTACATGAATAAAGAACTGGCTTGGCAACACGGGACAGAGTGTAGTTGGGGAAGGGAGTTTCTCAACATGTAGTACTGTGACCACTGGTACTCCATTTAAGATATTTCTGGAAATATCCATGAATGGGCAGGGAGCATAATGATACAGACCTTTAGAAAATAGGAGACAGGTTGAGATTGAGGATTTGGATCGGCTGAGGCGTGGACCGCCGAATGGCCTGTTCCTGTACTGGAATGCTCTTGTTTCTAACATTACCAAAGTCCCACCATATACCTGTAAAGATCTCCCACAACCTCTTCCATCAGACTAAAGGATACAGACGCTTGAACACACAGAGCAGTAAGTTCAGGAAAAGCTTCTTCCTAGCTGTTATTAGACAGATGAATGCATTCTCTATTCTCAGGTCATGTTGATTTTGTTCATATTGATCTCGCCGAGCGCACGCCCTGTGCAGCGTAGCCAATATGCCTCTCAGACATGTTTTACAGCCATCATACAGTACATCCATTCTTACCATGATCTTCCTGGACATCTTGGCAAGGGACAAAATAAATACTCACTCCCTACCCCCAGCTCCCTCCAGTGCTCACGCCCAGGTCTCTCTGGTCCTCACCCTCAGCTTCTCCCATTCCCCCCAGCTCCCCTTGACCCTATCTCCAGCTCGCTGTGACCTTTGTCTATCACTGTTTCTCTCACACTGCCTATCTCCCTGTGTTTTCCTTCTCCCTGTCTTCTGTTTCTCTCCCTGAACCTATTTTCTTCCCTTCTCCCAGCACATGTGACTGTTTGTTTCCTTGTTTTGTTTCCTTTCTCTCTTTGACTGACTGTCCATCTGTTTTCCTCGCTGTGTTCTCTCTCTCCTTCCCTTTGTTTCTGTCTCTTTCTCCTTCGTTGGCTTCTCTATTCGTTTGAAGCAGGTGATAACTCATTGTTTCGATGTTGACAATACAATACACTCAGCAAGGTTTTGGTGTAGAGGACACAATGTAAAATTATCAACTACATTTCAATTGTTGTCAAAACAGCAACCAGAACGTGGGTATCCATTTAACAGCCAATTGTTACAACTAAGGATTTTTAAACTGCCTGTCTACCAGTGCTCTGCATACTGGCAACTGAAAGCATTCTATTCATGTGCATAATGGCCTGATTTGGTAACTGCTCTGCCTAGGGCCATGAGAAACGACAGACGGTTGTGTGCACAGCCCAGACCATCACGGAAGACAACCTTCCATCCATTTGTAATTGTCATTGTCGCAGAAAGGCTGGCAACATCAAAGATCTCTCCCAAACTGGTCATGATCTCCTACAACCTCTTCTAACAGGGGGGAAACACAGAGGCTTGAAAACATGGACCAGCATGCTCAGGAACTCTTCCTTCCCGACCATTATTAGACTGACAAATTGACATCTCTCACTTTTCAAATAATAATAATCTTGCTAATGTCGATCTTACTTTGCCCACCTCCTGTGAAGCTGTAACCTTGTATGCCTTACTCTGACCAAGGACCCTGTGATCTCTGTTTTCTTGTTTACTATCATCTGCCTGCACTACAATAAAAACAAACGTTTCCATTGTACATTTGACTAAACTAAACTAAGCCAAATCAGATCAAGCACGTGGACTGCAGTGGCTCAAGGTCTTCTCAAGGGCAACTGGAAAAATTAACTCATGCTGCCGCAGTCAGAGATACCCATGTCTAATTAATGAATATAAGAAGATGACCACACTTAGGGAGGACAGACAGAGGGAATCAAATCGCTTTAAACTTGATCTTAGATATATACAGGTTTTCCTCACTATTTGTAAGCAGAGTGTTCCGACGAAACTGTTCGCAAGCTGATATGGTGTAAAGTGCAGCAGCACTAACTTATGTCGGAAAAAAATCGGCTTTCTTCGTAAAAGTGAAAATCCTGTTCGGATGTCTTTTGGTTAGCAAAACAATGTCCTAATTTAATCATTCGGAAAGGGAAGTGGCGAAAAGAGAACTTTTGAAAAGCGGGGATACCCGCATTTACAAGGGAGTGATATTCAGGAATATGAGAAAGGTGAAAAATAAATGAGGTGAATCTCACATTTTATTTCCATCCCAGCTGATCATCATTCTCTTTGTTTGCTCTTTTTTCTTCTGCATCTCTCTTTCTCTATTGATTCCCCCTCCTCTTCAAAGCAGACTTCCCTGTCAACGGTATTAATCACACCCCTTTCCAGCTGCTTTCTGTTCAGGAAAGTTTCCCAGCACTTTCTGTTCGTCTCTTTGCATTTCTTTCTATAATTTCAGATTTTCAGCATCTTCCTTTATTTGATTTCACCTTCAATGTTGTTAATTCGTGGGATGTTGGCATCTCTGCCAGAGGCAGCAATTAGTGACCATCACTGATTGCATTGATTATGAGGCCATCCACAAGCCAATATAAAGTTAAACACATTGTCATGGGTCTCAAGTCACTATGAACCCAGACCGGGTAATAACATTAGATTTCTTAACCGAAGGTGATCAGTGAAAGAAGAAGGTTTTGAGACACAATGTTGTTCTTTGTTTGTTTTTCGTGAAATTCACTTTTATTCCGATTCTTATTATTTTTATTTAAGTTCTATCATCAGCTGTGCTGGACTTGAAACAAATTACTTGAAACAATATTTTTCGTTTAGTAAGCTTTGCTTCTGAATTACATCCAGCGACATTCCTACATTCATACATTGCCCTAATCAAGAAGTAACGTCTGATACAAGAGCAATTTTGTGATTGAAATATTTATAATTGGAAAAGTGGTCAGAAGAGAGCTTGAAACATTAAGTCTGAATTTTACCAACGTGCAGCCAATGGTTTGTTCAGCAACAATACTGACAAAGAGATGCAGATTGGGGATATTATGAGCTGGGAGTGGACAGGTTTAGTGACAGAGAGAGCACAAGACATAAATCAGTTCAGGGCAAAAAGGGATCTCGAGGTTGTGCACAGTTTTGTTCTCAGATGTTTGTGAGGGAGTGTTCTGCAATTCATGGGTAATGAATAGAGACTGCAATTGAAACTGAAGACAATAGTTTCTTTCTCTGACAAATATAGATAACAGAAATTGCAACGGAGATCAAACTTGTTTATGGGATTAATGAATAGACAGAGGTAGAGAACACCAACAATAGCGAGAATAGGTTAGTAGCACACCCTCCCCCCCGCCCAGAATAATCATCAGTACTGCTGATATCCGACATGGTAGAAATCCCCAAGAGGGGGAAATCTTGAAAAGACTCAAGGGAAACCTCCTCTCCATTGTTGTAATGTTCCAGTCCGCTATTCTCACATTCAGATCTATGCAGCTGTTGATCTCTGCTACTGTTGGAGCTGATGCATCTGTTACTACAGTGGGATACCGCACTGAATGAAGCCTCTTACTAATAGGAGAGGGAAACCCTCCAGTGACACAGTTGCATTGCATGGAGACACATCAATCACAATCAGAGCAAACAGTCCCTGCTTTCAATACAGCACATTCAGTTCACAATATATCTGGACTGGACTCCATGTTGACATTGCTGGCTATTGGTCACATCTTTCATCATCAATCGCTCTAGTGAAGTCAGTTGTGAGGGAGAATAAGAATATTTTCTTTTCGTAGGCTACATGATTCTGCTCTCTTGTCCGTTTACTATTCTGTAACCATCAATCCAAAAATCCCTCCACCCCCAAAAAGAATCACAATCAGGATGTTGTTACTGTGCTGATCTCTGCTCCACGGTAACAAACGCTAGCGAACAGACTGCCATTCAGCACAGTCACCCTGAACATAGACAGGAAGTGTGGATTTCTTGGAATGTTCCTCTGACTGCTCTAATAAGGCAACTTTGAACTTCCAAAGGGAATATGCTTCAGTAATTTACTTATATAAATTGACAGACTTCTAAGTGCAGTTTTATTTGCTGTAAACCATATTTTTAAACACTTCGGCGTCAGTCCAAAACTAAAAGTGATAATTACAATGAACGTACTCATTAAGACTTATGAATTAATGAGTCAGGTTGGGATGAACATGACATTGGCTGGGAGATAGGGCGGAATGGAAGCAGTGGCTGTGGAGACTGCATGGGGAGTACAATGATATTCCCCAGTCATCATCTCTCCTTCGGATAGACAGAATTAAATGTAATGCATGACAAGGAAACAGCCAACATTTGGGAGATGCAATGCTGAATAACAATGCGAACTAAAAGGATAATATCAAATGTGATAAAGTGAACCACATTTTATATACTGGATTAGTGGTGCTGGAAGAGCACAGCAGTTCAGGCAGCATCCAACGACCAGCGAAATCGACGTTTCTGGCAAAAACCCTTCATCAGGAATAAAGGCAGTGAGCCTGAAGCGAGGAGAGATAATATTCCTGATGAAGGGCTTTTGCCCGAAACGTCGATTTCTCTGCTCGTTGGATGCTGCCTGAACTGCTGTGCTCTTCCAGCACCACTAATCCAGTATTTGCTTTCCAGCATCTGCAGTCATTGTTTTTACCTCATACATTTTATATACACATATTTAATCATTGGAAATACAGATTGAGTAGTGTCACCGGACCTGAAACATTATCTTTGATTTCTCTTCACTGATACTATCAGACCTTCTGAGCTTGCCCTTTAAGTTCTAGTTTTCTTTTTGTTTGAGATTGATCATATTGTTCATATCTGGCAGGATACTTACAATTAAAAGCAGACAGTAATAACAAAATGTGAAGGGCAATGGGGACAATACAGGAGACTAACAGTAGAGATATAGTCATTCCAAACTGGAAGAGACAATGGGCTGAGTTTCCCCCACTTTTGCTGTAAATAATTCTGTGTAATCAAAGCCTTTGGAGAGGGGGTAGACAAGCTCGTTCAACGAAGGACAGAGAGTGCTCCACCATCAATAATCTATTCCTATTATCTCATAAAATGTCAGCTGCCTCTAAAATGCCTTTTCAAACAAAGTGGAGTTCCTGAGATTTACAGGATAATCAGAAAAATATTATTTTTCTCTTTGAATCTTCAAGAAGAAACAGATTTCGGCCGTAACACAGGTGTCACATACACAGCAACTATAATAGGAACAGGAAAGGACTACGTTGTCCATATATAACCAAATTAAGCATGTAGCCCTGTCAAGAAACATGAAATGTAATGATACAGAAACATGAAATACAAACAGAAAATGATGGTAGAAGCGCAACAGATGAGGAAGTATCTGCAGAGAGAAACAGAGTTAACATATCGAATATGATGTGACACTGTTCTGAAAAAGTCATATTGAAATCAAAGGTTAATTCTGTGTATCTCTGCTCAGAGAGTGCCAGACCTGCTGAGTTTCCCTCTGTCGATTTCTTTTTCTTTCTGAACTGTGACAAATTGACTGATCTGAACGATATAAGCAAAGCTGCTATCTCAGTTGAATCTCGAATATTTGTTTATGGACATTAAATGAGAAATTAACAAGTTCCTATGTTTGACAGAGCTCCAACTATCCATGACGCATTGCATTGTTATACAAAAACATTGTGAAACATTGTTGAAACAAAACCCGAAGTTGCTGCAAAAAGACTGAAGCTTATGTGCAGAGAAATCAGAATTAAAGTTTCTAGTTCAGTGGCCCTTCCTCAGAACGTAAAGTAGCCCTGAAAATGTTGATTAATGCACAGCAGAGGCTGAATAACTGTTAATGGAGACTGTTAGTAGCTTGCAATCGGGGGTGAGTAATGGAAGGCTACGTGAGAACTCGGCCTGGTGTATGTGTAGGGGGCACTGAGGAGTTCAGTCCCTAAAATTATTGAACATTGTTTTGAGTCTGAAGGGCTGCAGGTTCCACCGGCGGAAAATGAGGTGTTGTCCTTCCAGCTTGCGTTGAAATGTCCTGGAACACTGCAGCAAGCCTGACACAGAGATATTGGCCAGGGAACAGGATGGAGTATTAAACTGGCAGGGAACTGGAAACTCAGGGTCTTTTGTATAGGTACAGCTTGGATATTCTGTGAAGTCGTCACCCAGTCTACCTTTAGTTTCCCCAATGTAGAGCAGACCACAGTGTGAGCAGCGAATGTAGTAGACCGGATTGTAGGAAATGTTGGTAGGATGCTGCTTCACCTGGAAGGTATGTTTGGGCCCTTAGATAGTGAGGAGGGAGGAGGTAAATAGGAAAGTGTTACACCTCCGGCAGGGGTAAGTGAAGTGGACATGTGGTTAGGGGTGGGGGAGGTGGGGGGAGGTGTGGGCAGTGAATAACGAGCGGACCAGGGTGTCCTGGAGGAAATGGTCACTTCAGAAGGCGGAAAAGGGAGAGGAGGCAAATATGTCTCTGGAGGTGGCATCTCACTGGAGGTGGGGGAATGCAGACTGATGATCTTCTGCATGTGAATGCTGGTGGGATGGTAGGTAAGGGCAAGGAGAACTCTAGCGTTGTTGCAGCAGGGAAGAAAGAGGCTGAGGGTAGAAGTGCAGGGGGTGAGTCGGAACTGGTTGAGGGCCCTGTTGATAACAGTGCTGGGGAATTCTCGGTTGAAGAAGAAGGTGGACATTTCAGAGGCCACATTTTTGAAGTTGACTTCATCAGAAGCAATGCGGTGAAGACGAAGGAACTGGGAGAATGGAATGGAGACTTTGCAGGAAACAGTGTGTGAGGATGTATACTCCAGGTAGCTGTGGGAGTCGGGGGGTTTATACTGGATATCAGTGACTGGTATATCCCCAGAAATAGAAGCAGAGGTGTCGAGGAAAGGAAGGTCGGAGTCAGAGGTAGACCAGGTGAAAGTGAGGGAGAGGTGCAAATTAGAAACTTTTTTCAATTAACTTTTCCAATTCTAGACAAGAGAGTGGAGCAGCATTGATGATATCATCTATGAATCGGAGAAAGAGTTGTGGATGGGGGCTGGAATAGAACTGGAATAAGGAATGATCTACGTTCCCCATGAAGCAACAGGTATAACTTGGGCCCACATATGTATCCATGCACCATCTCTGTATGGCAGGAGCAGGCTGAAGCAATGGGTCTGCATGGGCAGTTCTATTTGTAAATTTTCAAGAGGAGTTATAAGTGAATTCTGCTATCAGAGGGCCATCAGCTTCGGGACTGTTAGGTGGGGGTGATTAGTTGGGGGTTGGGGGTGCTGGGCGAGTGGGTGGGAATCTCCAGATGAAATGTGGTCAGATTTAGTTAATAAACTAACCTGATGTGCCATGGTAGGGTTATGGACAAGCGGGTGATTTGTGGAGGTATCTGAGAGCTGGCACTCAGCCTCTGAAATGTCGAGGTGAGTAAACCAGACTACAGCAGCACCACCCTTATCGGCACAGGCTGAATAACATATTCAGGATTGGATCGAAACATACAGCCTACAGTCTCTTCAGAAGATGATAGGTTGAATAGGGTGCGGGGGATACAGAGAATTAAAGACAACCGAACTCCCATGGAGCCTTCTCAATGAACATATTCAGTTCAAGTAAACGCCAGAGGAATGGATCCAGGTGTAGAAGGAGAGTGTTGGAAGCTGGGCGAAGGGTCTATGGGATGGTGATTGGACTCTTGCCCCAAGAAATGGACACCGAGGAGAAGATGGTGGAAGAGGAGCTCAACGTTATGTCGTTCCTGAAATTCATTAAAGTGGGGGCACATAGGGATATAGCTGAGACCTTTGCTGAGTACAGAACATTCAGCATTAGAGCGTGGAAGGTTAGGAGGGATGGTGAATACACGACAGGAGGTGGGCTGGGGGAGGGGATGGACTCAGATTTCAGGGCATGGGTGGGGAGGCTCATCGGCATCTCTAAGTTACTCTATCTTGTGGGCCTCGTATATCTGGCGAACATGGCAAATGAGCTGGAGAATGAAGGAGAATTGGGGAATGGTGCAGCCTTGAGCCAATGTGATGTGATGCTATTGGACAGAGAAAATGTTGATCTCAGTGGCAACGACACTGCACGACAAGTCCTCAGAAAGTAAGTTATTGAAAATTATAGGAATCTTTATCTTATTGTAATGCTCTGATTTCATTGGGGTGACACTCAACTAGCAAGGTCTTACTTTTCTGAGACTTTTGACCAAACTGTGAAAACTGAATGTATCTTGATGTTATTAATAAGACAAATCCATCCATGGTTTTGGAAGGCACTAGGCACTTCCCAATAGCTCTAGGGAAGGTGTCATTGTTCATTGAGGAAATTACCAGCACAGAATCTCCTCTGATTTCCATGAACCACAATTTGCTGAGGGTGATTGATGCTACATGAGTCAAATGCTACTTTGATGGCAAGGGAAATTACTCTTATCGTACCTCAACTGACATTGGAAAATCAGTTTTAATACTATAGAGAAAAAGGATAGAACACGGCTTATTGAACAATGTGGTAACTGACCTCGCAACCTTTAAAGACAAAGAGATGCATGGACTTCTGATTCTGACGAGAGGTGTTTCCTATTTGGGATGAGCCTGTTTGGCGAAGCGTTGTGACAGAGAGACAGAGAAAAACGTTCCACTCTGTATGGGGAAAAAACCCCACCCTAATCAAGGTGCATTGGACAATGACAGACATACATTATTCGACATTGGGCATTGATCATCTCAATCTCATCATTCACTGATGACCAATAGCAGCACAGAATCCAGGAGCTCCCATCACCCCAGTTGGAAAGCAAACATGGGTAAGGGATGGCCAGTGGAAGTGGGAGTAACTAGGGAACTGGTGTAACTTACAGTGGGAGTGGAAGAGGAAGGGTGTGAAGAGATATCATCAGTGAAAGAGTATGTGGCAGCAGAAGGGGTAGTTCAAGGGAAGTAGGAGTGTAAAGAAAGAGTAGGAAAGGGAGGAAGAATGGCTAATGAAGTTTTAGTGACTGGGAAAAACTTGTTTTTGGAAACGTGAGGTTGGGTGAAAAACCACCACTGTTCAGGAACATTGGGAACTGATTCCATTGAAAATTAAGATTTGATGTACTTATTTTTCTATCACTTGATTCCGGTGACGTGTTTTTTTTTCTCCCCTGCTGTTGTGTCTCAACATTTTTGAATTTTTTTAACAGTATGTATTTGCTTCCAATTCAAGGTAGACATGAGAATATGATTTAATCTCCTGCAGTTTGTTCATAACATAGAATTTAATTTAATATTTATCCTCATCACGTTAACTGATTCAAGCATTGAGCCTGTGTCCATCCTGCAGATGACAAATTTCTTCAGTTCTGACTATTGTTACAAAGAACAGTGCCACACAAAAGCATAGTGTTGCAGTGCAAGGTGCCAAACCGTAGTTCATCCTAAATTAGTCACAAGATTTATGAATAATGCTGAGGGACAGAGTTTAAAAGGTAAATTTAACTTTGTGTCGCAAATGGTATTTGCAGCACCCTCATAATAGGTGTTAACTATATCACTCCGTAAATTCCCCAAAATAAGGACAACAAGAGACTGGAATTCTTAATTAATCCTTTGTGAATAACATCTAGAGAACAGGAAGGAAATCAAGGTTTGTTTGTGATATTCTTAAATGATGATGGTGAGAATGTGGAAGATGGATGTAAGTGGAATGATAACTAAAGTTGGGGTGACACAAAGATTAGCTGTGTGCTTCACAGTGAGGAGCAAAGGGTAGGCTACAGGACGATATATACAGATGATTTCTATGTCCAGATTAATGGCAGATGAAGTTTAACATTGATAAATGTGAAATGATGCACATCTGAATTAACAAGACAAGTGAGTACTCACATTTTGTCGTGTGAGGGCTAAACTTGCTCCTTTTTTCTTTGCAGCAGGGAAGGTTGAGGAGTGAACCTTGTACAGGTATACAAGAGCATAAGGGGAATGGAAAGTATGAACAGACAGCAGCTGTTTCCCTTACTCGAAGGGTCAAAAACAAAGGGATAAATACTTAGAGTGAAAGGCAGGGGATTGAGAGAGGATTTGGGGAGTCTGTATTGAACTGAGAGGGTGGCAAAGACATAGAATATAAAGTTCCTATGTGTGGAAACAGGCCCTTCAGCCCAACAAATCCACACTGACCCTCCATAGGGTAACCCACCCAAACATGCTCCTCCTATAGTTACCCCTGACTAATGCACCTAACCTACACATCCCTGAACAATTTCGGCAATTTTATCATAGCCAATTCACTGAACCTGCACATTAGGTTACTTACAGTGTGGAAACAGCCCCTTCTGCCCAACAAGTTTACACCGACCCGCCGAAGCGCAACCCACCCATACCCCTACATTTACCCCTTACCTAACACTACGGGCAATTTAGCATGGCCAATTCACCTGAGCCACACATCTTTGGACTGTGGGAGGAAACCGGAGCACCCGGAGGAAACCACACACACAAAGAAACCCATGCAGACACGGGGAGAATGTACAAACACCACACAGTCAGTCGCCTGAGGCGGGAATTGAACCCGGGTATCTGGCGCTGTGAGGCAGCAGTGCTGACCACTGTGCCACTGTGCCGCCCACCATGCAACCTACATCTTTGGATTGTAGGAGGTAACCTGAGTACCTCGACGAAACCCACGCAGACAATGTGCTAAATCCATACAGGCCGTCACCCAAGGCTGAAATCAAACCTGGGTCCCCAGCACTGTAAGGCAGGAGTACGAACCACTGAGGCGCCGTTCTGTCCCTGGTGACATGTGTCTGGAATGCATTGCCTAGGTGGGTGATTGATCAGGTAATCTCACAAACTTTTCAAAAAACCTTTGGATATGCACTTGGTGGTGCAGGTTCGCATTTTCATCCAATTATTCTATGTGGTGTTAGCCACGAACACTCAGATATATTCTGAAGCAACGGCTAATGGCAGTTCCTGGTTTGTTCCATTGACTGTACGCAGTAAGTGAGCCTCCAGTGAAGTGCTGGTGTTATCTCCCACTTTCTATTTAAGTGTTTCGGTTTCCTTGAGTTGGTAATGTAATTTCCTGTGTCGATGATGTCATTTCAGGCCCTTTTTCTCAGAGGGTGATAGATGGAGTCCAAACTGAAGGATTTGTTGATGGAGTTCCGGTTGGAATGCAATGTTTATAGGAATTATTTTGCTTATCTCTGTTTGGCCTGTCCTAGAATGGATATACAGACCAAGTCTTATCAGTACATAAGAAATTAGTGTTGGGGTCATGTCTTTTTGTGGCTAGTTGTTGTTCATACATCCTGGTAACTAGTTTTCTGCTTGTTCTTCCGTAGTAGTGTTTGTTACAGTTCTTGCAAGGCTGGAGCAGAACAGACAAAGATGCGAATTTATTGCGGTGGTCAAAAGTATGAAAAAAGTTGCAGAGTAGAAAAAGAACACTCCATTAGTTGGCATTACAGCATCAAGGAATTCTAATTTCATATTGACAGCAAAAGATCTAGGATTGAAATAAGGAAAATGTCTTTATTTAAAGAGTTGTTACGAATTGGAATTGACATGGCTGAGAAAGTTGTGGATGAAGATTCGAAAGACAACTGGATATATATTTGGAAATTACGAATTTAACGGACAACAGAGAAAGGGCTGGCAAATGGGAGGTGCTTGCGAGACATTTTTGGAACTGATGCATACATAATGGCCAATGCCCTCCTTTTGTATTTTAAAAGTTTGTACTCTATCTTGTGCCAGCTGTGAATAAAAGTCAGTATCCAATTATTTCACTGTGTAAATGCTCGCAAATATGTGATTATTTGGTGCAGCATAAACATTTTAAATGCAAGTATTGCAAGGTCGGCTTCATTTTAAGTCTAATTATTACTCAGACCATGAATGTTTTACATATTGTATTCCAATTACTAAAACAAATATATAATTGATTTGGCACAAGACTCTTTGGAAAGCTTTGACTTTTCACTGACACGATATTATGTTCGTTGCTCTTTTCATATTAAATTTCATAATAAACATCATTCATTCTAAAAAAATGCAAGTTTTCAAATTATTGTTAATGAAAATTTGTTAACACAAATAATTTATTTAGTTTAATATTCACAGTCTATGTTGAATTATTACCATTTTTAAATTGCTGGCAAATTGCTGAAGATCGTACATTTCAGTGAGAAATTAAACTGATTGTTTATATATAAATGTATAAGAACGCTAATTATATTTGTATGTTCAATCGTTTGCTCACTCTGAAAATGTAATCATTCAGAAGCCAACCACTTTAAAAATATTGGAGTGGCAAAACATTGCTCTGAAGTCTGACATTGAATATCTAATTCTGATCACCACAAGAGTTATGTTCTTTGTTCGATAAAATAAAATATACATTCTTTATTTCTGTGTTAGAACATCTTGACAGAATTTTATAGTTTAGTTCCATAAATATAAAATCAACATAATTGATTTAAGAGATTATAGTTTAGTTGAATGATTATCATTCACATCTTATTTTTGCCCAATTTATGAAATATAGCAAACATCCGATTATTGTTCGGGTCAGTAAACTCTTCACCTTGCAATGAGCTATGCTGAATATTGCTTCCAATAGATCTGTAATAATTTACAGTGTTATTGGACCTCACAGCTGCCTGTGATACAGAGAGACTCAGCGGCCTGTTCCACAATCTGTGCATAGACCTTCTAACCTGGTTCAGGGCAGTCAGTCAAACATTACTTCAAAACAAATAATTTGGAATCCACCTTGGGCAAGGGGAGAACCCGCCAACAGACTGTCACTGGTCTTAGTGTAAGTTCGAATGTTTTTCAGTTTAAATACTAATGGCTGACCAGCAACCAATCTTTAAAATTCATCTTCAGTCAGAGCCTGGCCCAGAGAGCAGACGTGTTGACATGGAGAGCCCGAATCACACAATATAAGTTACCTACAGTGATGAAATCTGACCTGCCTCACATACTCCATACATCTGCACCCCGGATAAGACATGGGTAAAGACATTCGCAAGTTGACAATCTATTACAGTCCCTTGTGTCTCACAAAGAAACCTCTAAATCCATATCTAATAAATGTAACCTTCACATTCTCCAGAATCAAAATAAAATTGTACATCTCTGTGAATGGTCAGAGATTACTACATGGATCACATAGTAGTATTTATGTGAAGTAACCAGCAGCAAACGGCATTCCACAAATCACATTAATAACTGAACTTGGTGGAATCTGTCTGGTCTAAGTAACCACACAGATTATACTGGCTTTCAAGTGACTGTAACAATGCACACCATAACTGGAAGTTTTGGCCTTACACCTCTCAAAAGCTTCCTGATCTCACACACATCACTCCCTCACATATTCAACAATTGATGAGAATCCACAAGCTGCGTGAAACTGGAAAGATAGAACAGTGCAACGCAGTGCAGGCATTTTGGTCCTTGATGTTCTGTCGACCATTTATCCTACTCTAAGATCAGACTAACCTGCAAACCTTTCATTATGCTATCATTCATGTTGCTATCCAATTAAATATCCCTAATATAGCTGACTTTGCTACAACTGCTGGTTGTTCATTGCACACACCCACCAGTCTCTGTGTAAAGAAACTACTTCTAACATCTCCCCTAAACCTTTTTCCAATTACCTTAAAATCATACCCCGTAGAGAGCCATTTCCACCCTGGGAGAAAGTCTCTGGCCATTCACTCTATCTATGCCTCTAATCATCTTGTACACCTCTATCAAGTCATTTTCCATTCTTCTTCGTTCCAAAGAGGAAAACACTCTAGCACCCTCAGATTTCCTTTGTAAGACATGCCAGCCAGTGCAGGCAGCATCTTGATAAATCTCCTCAACACCCTCACCAAAGTTTCCACATATTTCCTATAACGAGGCAACCAGAACTGATCACAATATTCTAAGTGTGGTCTCACCAGGGCTCCATAGAGTTGCAGCATAACCTCGCAGCTCGTAAACTGACTCCCTCAGCTAATGAACACATCACACACCTTCTTAACAACCTAATAAACCTGGGTAGCGACTTTGTGGGAGCTATGCCATGGACCATATGATCCCCTGTTCCTCCACAATGTAAGAATCCTGCCTTTAACCCTGTATTCAGTATTCAAATTCGACATTCCAAAATGAATCGTATCCCAGTTTTCCATATTGAACACGATCTGCCACTGAGCAGCCGAGTCCTGCATCTTGTCAATGTCCTGTTGCAAACTACAACAGACCGCCACACTATTCACAATTCCACCAATCTGTGTTACATCATCGAACTTACGAACCTACTCTTCCACTTCGTCATCCAAGTCACTTATCAAAATCACAAACAGCAGAGGTCCCAGAACCGATCCTTACGGAACACCATTGCTCACCGAGTTCCACACAGAATCTTCCCATTTAACACCACCCTCTGTCTTCTATGGGCTAGCCATTTCTGTAACCAGACAGATTGGTCTCCCTGAATACCATGCCTCCTTACTTTCTGAATGAAACTGCCACGGGGAGGTTTATCAAACACCTTGTCAAAATCCTCTTCAGTGTGCTTAATCACATCCTCAAAGAATCCAATAAGAGTTGGCTCCTCACAAAGCCATGTTGACAATTTCTTATCAAACTATGATTTTTCAGAATTCTCTTCAATATTTTGCCCTATACTGATGCAAGACTGACTGGTCTGTCATTCTCAGGTCAATCCCTGTTTCCTTGCCTGAACGAGGGCGTAACATTTGCCACTCTACAATCATGTGATGCTACTCCAATGGAGAGTGAAGACGCAAAGACCATCGACAAAAACACAGAAACCTCTTCTCTCTCTTCCTGTAGTAACCTAGGGTGTTTCCCTTTTTGGTCGAGGGATTTATCTATCCTTATGTTTTTACTTCAATCAGTCTGTATTTCACCTCAACTTGTTTAATCCCCATCCAACCAACTGATTGACTGCTTTCCATTTCAGGGCTCTGTACAGTGCTGCCTTCCTGAGCAAGTATGGTTCCTAATATCCTGTGTATTATGGAATGGAAAACAAGGGAAGGGCACATGCCCAAAGCGTTGACTCTGCTGCTCCTCAGATGCTGCCTGACTGCCTGTGCTTTTCCAGCGCCACAACATTCGACTCTGATCGCCAGGATCTGCAGTCCTCACTTTCTCCATTACTGAGGGCTGTCCCCTCTGCACACTGAGCAGGCAATTAATCAGCCGAAACTCGTTCAGTTCTGAAAAGTTGCATTTGATGAGCACATTCACGAAAAACAAAATTAAAATTCAACAAATATTCATTCATTCCCAAAGTTACAGTTTTGGTTCATGAATTGGCCAGGTTGATAACGAACAATGAATGACTGAAGGACCCCGGGATACATAGTATTCCAGGTGATATAGTCCAGGTTGGATGTGCTTTACCTTAATGCTGGTAATATTATCAGACAGAGAGATATGACAAGGAAACGAGGTGACATGTTGAGGTGCGACATTTTTGTAATTTCTGAGATGTGTTTGAGGGACCTCAGGGTTAACAACGCAATATTCTGTGGTGCTAGAACTATCGTCAGAACAGGAGAGAGGATAAAAGTGGAGGTGGTGTTGCCTTATTAATTATGGAGTCAGTTACTGGCGTCAGAAGGGACGATATCTTGAAAGGATCTTGTAATGAGGCTTGGTGGTTAGAGCTCAGGATCAAAACCATGACAGAAACACTGCTAGGGATATATTATTAGACCCCCCCAGATAAAGGAAAGTACGGGAGCAGGTATATAACCAAGATATTGAGGTGTGTAAAAACAATATTAAGCTCATTATATTCAGGCATGTCTATTCCAAATATTCATTAGGTCGGAGATAATTTTTTCAGAGGGGACAGGTGTTTTGAAATTTATTCCAGAGAGCTTCTTATATCAACATAAACAATGGTCAGTGCAGTGCTGGGCCTCACTGTGGGGAACGAAGTCAATCAGCTGTTCCAGGCAGAAGTGGGAGAGCATTATTGGACCAGTGACCGTAATATCACACATTTTGACTTTGAAAAGACGCCAGAAATGTTAGAAAAATAAAAGCTTTTTGCATTGGGGAGACAGATTTTATGGGAAAAAAATGAAACGATCTGGCCAAAATGCAGATGCTTCTGGGTGAAACTATAGCAGAAGAAGATGGGGCGGGGGTTGGGGATCATTTGATTAAAATTGAATTGATGACAGTGTCGGCCCAGCATGTTACACCGAAGATAAAATTTAGGAAAACAAGCCCAGAGAACCTCAGATGTCGACACAAATTCCGAACAGGATGAAAAAGGAAAGAGAAGCTTAAAGCAGTTACAAAGTGTGCAGGTCAATGAAAGTACTAAAAGAATATAGAAAGTGTAGGACTAAACTTAAAATGTCATTGGCAGAGCAGAAGGAGGGGTGAAAAAACATGAGCGGGTTAGATTAGCAAGAATCCAAAGATTTTTTTTTGGTTTAGTAAGAGGAAGAGGATAACATGGGAAAAAATGGGACTATTAGGGAATAAGGGGACAGCCGGTTGACAGAGCGTGAGAATATGTTAAGCATATCCAACGAATCGATCTTCAGTTTGGTGTAACTGAGGAAGATAAAGTGGACAAATCACCAGATTAAAGCCCACCAAGTCTCACATCAGTGAGAGGGAAACAATTGTAGAAAATTGGGAGGGCTGTTGAGGCTGGACCATTAAATCTCTTCAAGGCTGAGACTGACAGATTTTTATACAAGTGTTACGGGGAAATCGCAGGAAAGTGGAATGGCGAATTAACAAAATAAATATAATCTAATCACAAAATCGCAATTTTGCAATTGGGAATAAGGTCTTGGTGTTTCTTCCAGTAATAGGTGAGCCTTTAAAACCAAATGTTAGTGTACCTTATCAAATTGGGAACAAATGTAATGAGGTGAACTATTTGGTATGGACTCCAGACAGAAAGAAATCTCACATAGTGTGTCATATGAATATGCTCAAAAGATATTTTGATCGAGAAGGAAAGCAAGAGGAGAAGGTGTTAATGATTACAGCACAGAAGGGAGAACCAAGTTCAGAGGATTCTGAATTGGACATTCCTCAAATCAAATTGAAAAAGAAAGTTGTAAAAAATTGGGATAAATTATTGAATTACCTTCCACAAGAAAATCAAAGTGACCTGAAACAGTTATTATAATCTCATGAAGAGATATGCGGAAGCAAACTGTGAAGTACAAACATAATTGCGCATGATAAAGATGCAGGAGATGCTGATCTGATTAAGCAACATCTTTACAGGTACGACCCTCCAAAATTTACACAGGTTCAGAAGGAAATAGAGTGAATGCTCCAAGATGGCATAATCGAAGTGAGTTACATTGACTGGAGCTCACGTATAGTCATGGTGCCAAAGTCAGATGGGCCCCAACGGTCATGTGTGGACTATCACAAAGTCAACGCCGTTCCAAAGCCTGATGAATATCCAATTCCATGTTTGGAGAACTGTGTCGAAAAAGTGGGAGAAGCTACTTACATTTCTAAGTTGGACTTGCTCAGAGGCTACTGACAACGACCTCTTTCAGAGAGAGCAAAGGCAATTTAGGGGCTTTCATAGCGCCAAATGCACATTTGGTATGAAATAAGATCCAGTCACATTTCAAAAGGGTGATAAAAAGGTCATTGCCGGATTACCCAAATATGTCATATACGTTAATGATTTGGTCGTTTTTAGTCACTCATGGAAGGAACATTTAGAGCATTTATTGGACTTGTGTGATCAACTTCAGAAAGCAGGCTTGGAGGTAAACCTAGCCAAAGATGTCGGCTGCATGGCGGGCGGCACGGTGGCACAGTGGTTAGCACTGCTGCCTCACAGCGCCAGAGACCCGGGTTCAATTCCCGCTTCAGGCGACTGATTGTGTGTAGTTTGCACATTCTCCCCGTGTCTGCGTGAGTTTCCTCCGGGTGTTCCGGTGTCTTCCCACACTCCAAAAATGTACAGGGTAGGTGAATTGGCCATGTTAAATTATCCGTAGTGTTAAACGTCGGGGACTGGGTATGGGTGGGTGCGCTTCGGCGGGTCGGTGTGGACTTGTTGGGCCGAAGGGCCTGTTTCCACACTGTAAGTAATCTAATCTGATTATGAATAGTAAGTGTGGCTTTATGCGAGGAAGTTTATGCCTGACAATTTTCTTAAAGTAATTGGATAATGTGACCAGGAAGATTTATTTGGTTGGGGCAGTAGATGTCAAAACATGTGTTGGTGGAAAAGTGCAGCAGGTCAGGCAGCGTTCGAGGGGCAAGAGAATCTATGTTTCGGACATAAGCCCTTCATCAGGAACGTCCAAGACATCGATTCTCCTGTTCCTCTGATGCTGCCTCACCTGCTGTGTTTTTCCAGTGCTACACCTTTCGACACTGATCTCCAGCATTTGCTGTACTCACTTTCTCCATGGGCGTTAGACTTAATCAATATGGATTTCGGTTACAACAGAAAGGAATGAGGCTTTTTAGCCCGCGGAGCCTGATATACAATTACAGGAGGAGGCCAATAAGCCCCTCGGGTCTATAAAACTGTAACCAGATCATGCCGCACCAGTCTCCAGTTGCACAGCAACAGGATCAGTTTATTCAGCTCCTTGAAGTCAGTATCACAGGAAATGGAAGAGGCCACAAAGTTACTGGACTAAGGGGTATACTGGAATAAAACCAGGCTACGTAGCCCCTCAGACCTGCCCTTCCATTCAGTAAGTCAGGGCTGATCTGCACTCGGCTGCAATTTCTCTTTCATGCCCAATTCTTTGTAGCCCTCGACTCTCTCTCGGGTCAAAACCCATTGACACCCACGCGCACCCCCCAAACATTTCAGTGATGTAGCCTCCCCTAACTGTCTGGTTCCAAACATCACTACCCCCTGAGAGGAGGAAACACTCCCCACACATATACCTTGACCTATTGACATAGATAGAAGATATGAACACAGCGTAAAATGACTGGCCCTGATATCAAGACAGGATTTGATAAAGCAAGATGTCAAGGAGACTGAACAAAATTGAACTTGATGGGAATCAGTTGTAAACTCCCCGCTGGTTGGATCATTCAGAACACAATGGGGCTGATGGAGATCAATCCTCCCAGTCCCTGGATATCTCTGTGGGCAATCCTCAGGGTAGCATCTTCGGCACAAACATGTTCAGCTGCTTCATCAATGTCTTTCCCTCTGTCGTACGATCAGAGTTGGAGATGTTCTGTGAAGATTATACAATGTTCAGAACAATGAGTCACCTCCCAAAGTACTAAAGCATCATATCTGGACAACATTCAAGCTTGTTCTGTTAATGTATAGGGAACATGAATCAAAAGCACTGCTGTGCACTAAACATTTCCACGATTAAAAGAAAGAGGAACCACTTCAGCATCTGTAGCTGGATTCACAGTAATATAAAAAAGCCATTCAACCCTACAGATCTATTGGATAACAAGAGACGCAATGGGTTCACTCACTCCTGTCTATTACACAAGAAGACAATTTAAAAAAAAAGCAGGTGTTGGAATCCAAAATACATACGCAGGAAGTTGGAAGAACAGAATAAGCAAGGCAGCATCAAGACTTTGATAAGTGAATGCCTTGGATATGAGCCTTTATCAGGACTGTGGATGGGAGTAAGGGGGTATATAGATAAAGTGGTGGGTGTAAGGGGGTATATAGATAAAGTGGTGAGTGAGGAAGGAGGGGGAAGAGTGGCGAGGTGGGGATAAGTGAGCACAGATAAAGGGTATCAGCGGGTTGGTGATGGGAGTGCTGAATCTAGTTGGTAGCAGGACAAAAGATTGGTCAGAGAAATGGAAGGCAGGGGAGGACTTAGGAAGGTAATCGAGGGGATTGGAAGGGAGGTTATTTAAAATTGGAGAATTCGAATGTTGAGTCCCCGGGGTGTCGGTTGCGCACGTGACAGATGAGATCTTGTTCCTCCAAATTATGGTTTTGTTCATTGTGGCAATGGAGGAGGCCAAGGATGGCCATGTTGGAAAGGGATTGGGAAAGAGAATTGACATAGGAACTGACTGGGAGGTCTTCCATTCCAACTAACGTCTCTACCTTTCAGCTTCCAACCGAATTCATACCTCCCATCGCCCAACAAGTTTGCACCTGGCACTTGTGTCCACATATCCATAACTCGCCATCTCCCTGATCTCCCCAGCCAAACCAATCCCTTCCCTCTTTATCTGCAGCTCCCCCTGCCCCATCCCACCCCAGTTCTGAAGAATGGTTATATCTGAAGTGTTGACTTTCGCAGCTCATGGTGCTGCCTGGCTTGCTGTTTTCTTCCAGGTTTCTGTTTGTCTCTCCTATAACTCAGGAAGATAGAGTCTAGTCAGCACAACTGGTAGGCAGGAACCACGGGTCGCCAACTGAAGTCCTTGAACCTCTGCCCTCGCGCCAGGTCCCTTGAGACATTGACACATGAACAAAAGAGGCCATTCAGCCCCTTCACACTGTTAGACTGAAATAGGAGAATGTCATTGTTGCTGCAACACGACAAGGCATAGACTACACGGACAGACTACTGCATTTCCTTTTTAGATTAGATTATTTACAGTGTGGAAACAGGCCAACAAGTCCACACCGCCCCACCGACTCTACCCCTACCCCTACGGGCAATTTAGCATGGCCAATTCACCTGACCTGCACATCTTTGTGACTGTAGGAGGAAAGCGGAGCAAACACACGCATACACGGGGAGAACGTGCAAACTCCACACAGTCAGTCGCCTGAGGCGGGAATTGAACCCGGATCTCCGACGCTGTGAGGCAGCAGTGCTAACCACTGTGCCACCGTGCCGCCCACTGTTCCTCTTGGCTCCATTGCTAATGGTACACACGTGTTATGTTAACGTGGTTTGCTGATCATGAGGAGGGAAAGTGATCGGTTTGTGTCAAGTACCAAGGAGGCATCTTCCATCTCCGAGATGTTATGGACTTTGCTTGCCTACTCAAAACATTTTTAAGCAGGCAGCCCAGAGCACACCTTTGCAATTTGTTTCGGTAAGTGTACAATGAAAATTAGCCGGAGTACTTTAGCTAGGTTGACGACTAGATTTTAAAACAGACAAAATCTTTATTCATAAAATTACACAATGCAACACAACAGAATAAATTATCATGACAGAATTAAACCGATTCAGCTAGACTTAATTATGCTGTTCCGAATATACACAACTGTCGCAAAAAGCAATCTCCCAATATAAACCAGTACAAATGGAACACATACTTCCAGGTTGAAGTTGAAGGTCAGAAAAGAGAGAGAATTTCCACACAGCTCCCAGTTGAACTTCCCAGTTCAAAACTCAGCTGCAAACAGCTGAGCTCAGCTCAGCGAGTTCAGCTAAAATAGCTCACCACTCTCCATTCATTATACTGGTCACTTATAAAGGATGACCACTTTGGCCTGAAGTCTCATTTATTTCCATATAAACAAAAGGCCTCTGAAAATCCTTTTCATCTCTGTACCAAACCAGACTGATCTGAGCTTGGCACCGTTTTATTGTCCCTCTGAAAAAAAAACAAGGGCAGTGTCGCCTTGAGACAAGGAACAACTTTTCGACAAAAAAGGGACTAGCTTTGTGACATGTCTCCCTCCCCCCCCTAAAAAAAACCCATAAATGCTAAAAGATGGCTGCATTTTTAACCCTTCAAACCTCAAAACTTCAAATCTCAAAACTGACAGATGCACTATACTAACTGTAAACATTCAAACATGCACAAACCCATGCAAATTCAGGCCGCGGTACACCCACCACCGACCACCCCCGTATCTCATTCGAGTCTCAATAACTCATCAGCTTTCACGTTTTCACGATCTGCCACACGCGCAATGGTCAGATTGAATGGCTTCAACAACAAGCTCCATCTAAACAAACAGTCTGACATTTTTGTCCTTAATATTTTCCACAAATGTCAATGTGTTGTGATCAGAGTACATGATTGTCTCAGATGCATTGCTGGGAATATAAACACAGTTATAATGTAATGCCAACACCAACTTTAAAGTCTCTTTCTCCACCGTTGAACATTTCTGTTGATGAACGTTTGACTTCCCAGAAAAATACCCGATAGGTCTTTCTATTCCCTCATCATCCTCCTGCAGGAACACCGGACCAATACCCACATCACTGGCAACGATAGCCACCTTGAAAGGATTCATGTAATCTAGTGTAGCTAATACTGGGGCCAGTGTAAACACAGTCTTTAGGCTTTAAAATGCCCCTTTTGACAGTCCTCTGTCCACTGAGAGTTCTTGCCCTTGACAATTTGGTGAGTGGAGCAGCTGCACTGTTTAAAGTTTGGCACAAACTTTCGGTAAAATCCAGTCAATCCCAGGAACTGTAGTACAGCATATATCTTTTTGTCGACGATGTGAAACATTCCCCAACTACTTTCGTTTTTGTATCTCATGGGGCAATTTGTCTATGTCCGATAAGGTAACCCAGGAATGTGACTTGGGCTTTCTCAAATTCACTTTTAGCTAGGTTTACCACCAAGCCTGCCTTCTGAAGTTGATCACACAAGTCCAATAAATGCTCTAAATGTTCCTTCCATGAGTGACTAAAAACGACCAAATCATTAACGTATATGACATATTTGGGTAATCCGGCAATGACCTTTTTATCACCCTTTTGAAATGTGACTGGATCTTATTTCATACCAAATGTGCATTTGGCGCTATGAAAGCCCCTAAATTGCTTTTGCTCTCTCTGAAAGAGGTCGTTGTCAGTAGCCTCTGAGCAAGTCCAACTTAGAAATGTAAGTAGCTTCTCCCACTTTTTCGACACAGTTCTCCAAACATGGAATTGGATATTCATCAGGCTTTGGAACGGCGTTGACCATGTGATAGTCCACACATGACCGTTGGGGCCCATCTGACTTTGGCACTATAACTATACGTGAGCTCCAGTCACTGTAACTCACTTCGATTATGCCATCTTGGAGCATTCACTCTATTTCCTTCTGAACATGTGTAAATTTTGGAAGGTCGTACCTGTAAAGATGTTGCTTAATCAGATCAGCATCTCCTGCATCTTTATCATGCGCAATTATGTTCGTACTTCACAGTTTGCTTCCGCATATCTCTTCATGAGATTATAATAACTGTTTCAGGTCACTTTGATTTTCTTGTGGAAGGTAATTCAATAATTTATCCCAATTTTTTACAAATTTCTTGTTCAAATTGATTTGAGGAATGTCTAATTCAGAATCCTCTGAACTTGGTTCTCCCTTCTGTGCTGTAATCATTAACACCTTCTTCTCTTGCTTTCCTTCCCGATCAAAATATCTTTTAAGTATATTCATATGACACACTATGTGAGATTTCTTTCTGTCTGGAGTCCATACCAAGTAGTTCACCTCATTACATTTGTTCCCAATTTGATAAGGTACACTAACATTTGGTTTTAAAGGCTCACCTATTACTGGAAGAAACACCAAGACCTTATTCCCAATTGCAAAATTGCGAATTTGTGATTTCTGATCCAATTCCTATTTCATTGTATGCTGCAATACTTTTAAATGCTGTCTACCCAACTCCTCAGCTCTATTTAATCATTCCCTAAAATTTGACACATCGTCCAAATGGGTGGTCTCTGAATTCTGACTTATTAATATCTCCTTAACCAATGTTAATTGTCCTCTTACTTCATGCCTGCAAATTAATTCCAAAAGACTGAATTTGTTCAATTCATTCTGTGCGTCTCTGATCACTTCAAAAGGAATTTCCTTTTCACAATCATCTGGATAACCCTGACCTTAAACCTTCAACATGGTCTTCAGTTTTTGATGCCGTCTCTCTCTTGCTCCCTGTGATTCCGAATAGTATGCATAGATTTGAATTGCTTTATTCCCAATTTATCCATTACCTCGGTCTTATTACTGCCTGTGTGACATGTTTGAGACTTGTGGCAAAATTCAACTACATCTTTGTGTCGTACAGGCCAGTGAAAATATCTTTGTACTTCAGCCTGTATTGTCCTCTCCCCAAAATGATCTCCAAGTGGTAGCTCATATGCCATTCACAGCATCCTCCTTTCTATATCCAACAGGCAAAACAATTTGATGAATTTCTGCCCAAGTCTCATCTGCTTCAATGTGTGGAGAAAGTGAGGACTGCAGATGCTGGAGATCAGAGGTGAAAATGTGTTGCTGGAAAAGCGCAGCAGGACAGGCAGCATCCAAGGAGCAGGAGAATTGACGTTTCGGCTCATTATTTCCAAAACAAAACAGTGATAGCATTAAATATAACATGCTTTCCGTGACACGTGTCTTCACATTTGGACAAATACGTAGATCGGAAAGATTTAGAAGATATGGACCAATACAGAGAAATGGGATTAGCATGGATGGACATTTTGGTCAGAATGAACTAGTTTGGGCTAAAGGACCTGTCTCCTTTCTATAGGATTCTATGACTCTATGATCATTTACAGAGTTCTGTAGAACCCCATGTTGGTTGAGAGAGAGCTGCAGGTTGTGAATGAACTCTCACGGTCTCGATATGCAGTTGGTGTGTGACCCTGCACTGAATGTCATGTTGTTCACAACCTGTCAGCAGCCACACTCTGACAGACTTCGGCATTCCCACCAGCTTCTGGCCTCCATACAGGACATTTTCCTGTCTTCTCTGTCACATAACAATCCTTTTATTCGCTAAAAGCTCTTCATTGGTTCATATCCTTCTAAATCTTTTCGATCTACGTATTTGTCCAAATGTGAAGACACGTATCACGGCAATGCTGTCAGTGTTTTGTTTTGGAAATAATGAGTGGTGATTCATAATACTCAAGTGTTAAGGCAATCACTTTTTATTCTTTTTATCGTGTTACAGATTAAACATTCATTTTCTTCGCACTCTCCTCATGGTACCATCACCGCAGGGATTAGTCTGATGGAACTCCATTACCCTGTCTCTCTGCAGTAAGGAGATCATTTATTATACAGGAGAGAAAATACTGTCTCAAGAAAACTCTACAACTGCAGGACGGTGTCTTCACAGTTATACTTTAATCATTTTACAATGAAGGACACTACTCATTTATTGTGCTGATTACTTGCTGAGTCATAGAGTCATAGACGTGTACAGCATGGAAACAGACACTTCGGTCCAACCCGTCCATGCCGACCTGATATCCCAACCTAATCTAGTCCCTCCTGACAGCACCTGGCTGCTCCGTATGAATTCTGTTAGTGACTCATGCCCATGGACATCCAGCTCCATTTCACCAAGAGCACTTCCCATCATCTCGCCATCTCGTAAATACAAAATGGGAAGGATGGTATGTTTTGCCAAATCATTTATTTGCCTTATGAAACAAAGTGACTCCAACAACAACACCACTATTGTCATTCGAGTTGATTGGTGATGCTGAGGAGGCGATGGCCTAGCTGTTTTATCTCCAGAATATTAATCCAAGGAATCAGGTAATGACACAGACCCCGGATCTGAATCCCACCACGTCAAATGTTGGAAGTTGAACTCAATAAAATATCAGGAGTTAAGAATCAAATGAAACAATGAAATAATATCGAAAGTCCTAGCGCACCCGTATGGCCTTCAGGGACAGAAATCTACCATCTTCTCCTCGTTGGGTTTACATGTGAATCCAGACCCACAGCAATGTGGTTAACTCTGAGTTGCAGTTTGAAATGGCCAAGCCAGCCACTCAATTATATCACTCACTTCAATGCCTCAAAGAAATGAAACGCATGGACCTCAGCACTGACTATTTACAGCCCGCGGACTGCAGTGGGTCAGGAAGGCAGCTCACCAACACCTTCTCAAGAATAATGGGGAAAGGGGATTAAATACTGGCCCAGCATCACACTAATGAATAAAGGAAGATGATCGCACTCAGGGAAGAGAGAAAAATCTACATAAATCACTTTAAACAGGGACTTTGATGTATATCTTACATGGTAATTATTTTCAGAAATATGGGAATAAGAGAAAAATAAATAAGATAAATCTCATTTTTAAATTTCCATCCCAGCTAATCATCAATAATCCCTTTGTTTGCTTCTTTCTCTCTATCTCTCTCTTTTTTCCATCTTTTCAACTCAGTCCTTCTCCCTTTCATAACAGGTGTCACAGTCACCAACATCAATCACACTATTTCCCAACTATGTTCAGTTCTGAACTATGGTCATTAGAATCGAATTGCCAATTCTGTTTTTCTCTCGACCCGAGGCTGCCAAAAAAGCTCAGTTTTTCTGGCATTTTTCGTTCTTTACTGTTTCTGAACAATTTCATCATTCTTTTTTCTATTTGATCTTTAACGTTGTTATTACTTGGAATGTCTGCATCGCTGACAGGGGCAGTATTGTTCACCTTAACAAATGCCCTTTACTGTGTGGTCATTCTTTCAGGCAGTACAGAACCAAGCATATTGCTGTGGGTCTGATATCAGTCTGAGGCCAGACCAGGTAATAACGCTAGTTTTCTTTACCAAAGGACATCAGTGAAATAGATAAACGCATCGACAAAATGCTGGAGATGTTATGGTTGTTATTCGTAAAACGTGCTTTTATTTCCAATTCTTGTCATTTGAATTTACTTTCTAACATCATCTGTGGTAGGATATGGAAGAGTGTCTTTCTATGCAATAACCTGTGCCTCTGAATTACATTTCTTCCGAAATTCCTGCTTTGACACAGTGTTCCTTTCATTAAGTTACTTTTAGAGACAAGAACAAGGTTGTGATCAAAACATTTGCAACTGAAAGTGTGCTTAGAGGAGAGGTAGAACCATAACGTCTGAACTTTACCAAGGCATAGATAATGGTTTATCAAGCGTCACCATTGATACCAAAATGGCGCCTGGGGATATAATTGAGCTGGTAGTGGATAGGTTTGGTGATGGACAGAATACCCAGACGTCAATCAATTCAAGGAAAAAAGGTACTTCGGTATTCTGAACAGTCTCGTTCTCAGATACTTGTGATGGCGGTTCTGAAATTTGTGGAGAATGAATGGAATTTGCATTTGAAACTGAAGACTATAGTTTCTGTCTTTGTCATATATAGATAACAGAAATAGCAAAGAAGTTTTCCATGGTTAAAGAGATTAATAAATGGATAGAGATGAAGAAACTTACCAGGAACACCAACAATAGCGACGATAGGACAGTAGTCCGCCTGGATAATCATCGGTGCACCTAATATCTGATATGGTAATGTTGACCAAGACCAGGAAAAAAAAAGATAAGACCCGTGGATAAACTCCTGTCCATTGTTGCAGCCTTCTAGTCTAATGTTCTCAGATTGTGATCAATTAATGGATCATTCCAAATACTGGACTGGTGGTGCTGGAAGAGCACAGCAGTTCAGGCAGCATCCAACGAGCAGCGAAATCGACGTTTCGGGCAAAAGCCCATCATCAGGAATAAAGGCAGTGAGCCTGAAGCGTGGAGAGATAAGCTAGAAGAGGGTGGCGGTGGGGAGAGAGTAGCATAGAGTACGATGGGTGAGTGGGGGAGGAGATGAAGGTGATAGGTCAAGGAGGAGAGGGTGGAGTGGATAGGTGGAAAAGAAGATAGGCAGGTCGGAGGAAATGACCTTTAACACGACTGCGAATCCTCTTGCAAGGATGCCTCCCTTGAAGAAGTTTTCCTCCTCTCTCGACAAGAATCTCAGGGTGTCCCTCTCCCACTGCAACTCCCAGGTCATTTCCTCTGACCTGCCTATCTTCTTTTCCACCTATTCACTCCACCCTCTCCTCCTTGACCGATCACCTTCATCTCCTCCCCCACTCACCCATTGTACTCTATTCTACTCTCTCATCACCCCCACCCTCCTCTAGCTTATCTATCCACGCGTCAGGCTCACTGCCTTTATTCCTGATGAAGGGCTTTTGCCCGAAACGTCGATTTCGCTGCTGGTTGGATGCTACCTGAACTGCTGTGCTCTTCCAGCACCACTAATCCAGTATTTGGTTTTCAGCATCTGCAGTCATTGTTTTCACCTAATGGATCATTCCAATCTATTCTCAGATGTTTATCTCTCCTTTTCCTGTCTCTGCAGCTGCTGATCCCTGTGAGCATTGGAGGTGATGCATCTGCTGTTATAATGGCATAAAGCATTGCAAGAAGCCACTTACTAACAGGAGAGGGATACCATCCCGTGGCATCATTACAATCCATGGAGTCCGGCATCAATTACAGTCACTGAACAAACAGATCCAGTTAACACGTTTCAGTATGGTTCCTTCAGTTCACAAAAACAACTGGACTGGATTGATTGTTGGCATCGCTGACTATTGGTCAAATCACCAATTGCTATCATGAAGTTAGTTGTGAGACAGAATAGTGGATGTTTTCTTATCCCAGTCTAGACGATTCTGCTCCGTTGTCCGTTTGCAATATTGTAACCGCCTGAACGTCCCACTACCACCACTCTCAAAAAACACAATCTAGATGTTGTGACCATGCCGATCTCTCCTCGACTTGAACAGGCACCAGCCAATATAATTACAGTGGATGTATTTGCACTCCAATACGCAGGAAATGTGGATTTCCCTTGGCATTCCTTTAATTGATCTAACGAGACACTTTTGCATCTCCAACACTCAATATGCTTCAGCACTTTTAAAATATAAACTCACAAGCACTTTAACACACTTTATTGACTTCATTGTTTGAATTCAGTCCAGAGCCAAATGTGGCATGTTGTCACAAAGCCAGAGCTTTTACAAGGTTATGTTATCCTTGATTTTTCTTTTTCAGAGAAGTTCTAAACGACCTACGACTCCAATATGTCGGAATTTTGAAAGGTTGATTTGGGGTCCTTTTGTTTATATCTAATCAGGCAGAACGCGTTCAAGCCTTTAAATAAAAACTTATATAATCAAGAGGACGTGGCCAACTCTCTAGCTGGAGGATTGGTTCAGTTTGGGGGTAAGTTGAGTCAGGGTAACTGTACAGTTGGACGCTCTCCCCTTCCTTCTGTCCTTCCGATCTCATAACCTGTAAGCTTTTTGTATCAGATTTGTGTTTGTGATAAAGTGTTTGTTTATTGGTATTGTTGCAAGTATTTTGGAACAACATCCTAAACTCGGGATAGCCTCTCGGTTGGATATGATACGTTAGTTGGGTATTCTAGTTCCAGTTCATGTGCTTTTTTTCCGTAATTTGGTGATTAAAGACTGTTTGTTTAAAACTCGGCAGTCTGACCAGCCAACTCACTCTGTTAATACCCACTTTCTACTAACCTTCAACAAATACCAAAGTTACGTCTCGTCTCCCTGTTTAAAAATGTTTTGAGAGGTCGGGCCTGGTCCATAACATTTTGGGGGGACTTTGTGGAATTAAGACAGCGAGTGGCAGGTGTTATGTCTCTTTGTTCGTGTGTGTATTTGGTGTGTAAACAGAGCTTCAGATAGCAATAACTCCTACCCTCACAAAGGATGTTTTGGAGATGGGAGAATCGTCCTTGGGAGTTTCACAAAATGCACATAAATCAAAACTGCGGGAATTAGTAGACAAGCTAGAGTTGAAGCTACCTCCTCATATGGGGAAAGATGAGACGATTGCAGCAATAGTTCAGCATTCCAATTTGCTGGAAATTCCTTTGGGGTCTGTAAAAATGACTAAAAACTTCAATCGCAAATAAAGCAGCTTGAGTCAGAAGCTGAAATTGACTAAAATTAAAAGAGAAACTAAGAGAACGATTTGGTTTTATCCAGGAAAGAGAAAAAAAAAACGAATGGCTTTAGCTGGAGAGAAACAAAAAGAGAGAGCGTTTGAGCTTGACAGATGGACACTGAGAGTGGAAAGTCAGCTGAAAACGATGGAGATGAAGGCTGAAGGTAAGCTTACTGAGGAACAACATGGGAATTAGCAAACCCATCGTAGTCAAAAGCCTGGTGACATACTTTTTAAGTATATTCACGCCTTGCCTCAATTTGATGATTATGATATGGAAATCTTTTCATCTCATTTGAAGAAGTGCCTAAACAATTGCAGTGGCCAGTGGCCATGTGGGTTTTGTTGATCCAAACGAAACTTGTAAGTAGAGCTCGTGAGGTATCCGCAACATTATCAGAGGAAGGATCTGGGGAGTATGAGGAGGTGAAGAAAGTGCATATGAGCTTGTGCCAGAAGCCGATAGACAACATTTCAGGAATCTTAGGAGTGATCCTGGTTAAACCTATATTGAGTTTAAATTGGTCAAAGAAAGTAATTTTGATAAATGGGTAAGAACTTTAAAAATCGAGCAAATCTATGATGCACTTAGAGAGATAATTATTTTGGAGGAATTGAAAGATTCGTTGACTGAAGTAGTGCAAACTCTTGTGTAAGAGCAGAGAGATAAAACAGCAAGTTTAGCAGCTGAAGAGGAAGATGATTATGAATTGTTCCATAAAACACATTTTGGCTTCCAGAATCAATTTCAGTTCATGAGGGATAGAGAAGTCCTCACGTGGAAATGGATATGTAGATCTCAGTGAAGATCAGAAGGATAACTTACCACAGGGTAATAAGGAAACCCTTGAAGGGGACAAAGAAGCAAAAAAGCTCCGGTGTTTTCGTTGCAATTAATTAGGGCACAGGAAATCACTCTGTTGGTGGGCTAGGGGGAAAAAAAAACAGATGTAAGAAAACAGGATAAGCCTGGGAGTTTTATTGGAGCTTTAACAGAAAGCACAGTGGAGGCTAGAAAGCTGCATCAGAGTGTACAAGTTGATCTAAGGTTGGACAAGGAGGAAGTACCAGATCTGCTTATAAAATATACCTGCAAAGGGAAAGTGTATTCACACAGGTCAGGAGTAGCAGATAAAGAGGATGCACTATTAAGAGACACAGGATCCTCTCAGTGTGTGATGCTGAAAGACGTGAAGGTATGTATTCCTGAAGGAGTATTTCCAGAAAATGTACTGCTAAAGTGAATTTAGTTTTACAATTTAGTTTTCTGTTTGCCCTCTCCGTCCTGTTTTAAATACTTAGGTTTACAATAGCTGATTTCTGGTATGGAGGATCCTTTCCAGAATCAAACTAGCTTTGAAGAATTATCAGTAATTCTTTCACGAGCTCTGCTGTTACCTCCTCA
Organism: Chiloscyllium punctatum; assembly: GCF_047496795.1. Taxonomy (NCBI): domain Eukaryota; kingdom Metazoa; phylum Chordata; class Chondrichthyes; order Orectolobiformes; family Hemiscylliidae; genus Chiloscyllium; species Chiloscyllium punctatum. The sequence continues at coordinate 227,973 of NW_027309956.1, forward strand.
CTACTCTAAGATAGAGCTCATCTGATGCAGCAACATACCGACCTTCTTCAATGAGATTTTCAAAGACACACCTTTTATTAATTCTAATTTCCTGCTGTTACTCATTTAACCAGTCACTCTTTCCCTAGTGCTTCTGGAATTTTGTTTCTGTACCTTCCTCAGGGAGATGGACTCAATATATTGCACTCAGCAGACAGGTGACTTCTGTCAGCCAGTGAATACATCGGAAGATGCACTCCGGTGATGATGGATATGTTACTCACTCCTGCCTGGAAAGTTCCAGAATTAATCTAGTTTAATTCATGGTGAGCATCAGCACAGTCCTGTCACTGGTGGGAGGCTAAATGGTACACTGAAGGAGGGGACACAGCTTAGTGACCACCTCAATTTTGAAACAAACTGGTTTCATACCTTACACCTGGTCCAGCTGAGACAAATATCCCGGGAAATCCCAGGGAAGATAGTGCCCTGTCCTGCTCCACCACTTTTATAGATCTTCCCTTCTGTGGAGTCTCATCTCCATTTGTCTACCATGGACCCAGACACTGTAAATACAGTAAAAAAGAGTGGGGTTACCAGATCCAGCAGCTGACAATACAAATCTGAGATAAGCATCCACAGAAATTCCACTGATTTTCCAATGATAGGAACAAGTCAGTTTCCCACTCGCATGGTGCACGCGTTCAGCATTGAAATCTATTTCCACTTCTGAGTTTCTCCTCTTGGCTGAGAAAGCCGTTGCATCCCCGCATAGTCCCACAGTAACTGTTTCTCTCTCCAAAGAAGCAGTTGACTGTGTAACATTACCTTGCTCTGTATCTCAGCAACTATAAGGACAGCACCAGTATTGCCAATGGATTTGATCATGACACTCAGAGAAGAGAGATAGAGGGAACGTAACTCACTTTAAACAGGGACATATCTAAATGGACGTGATATTCAGGAATATGGGAAATGGGGAAATGTGAGAATAACTTGCCATTTTGTTTTCCTTTCAGTTCATCATCAGCAATCCCTTTGCTCACTTTTCATTTCTTTTCCTGTCTTTTTCTGGCCAATTCTCTGTCCATTCTATTTAAACCTGGCTCCCATCTCTCTCTCCAACCCAACCATCCCCGATTCCAAGATAAATAATATTATTTCCCAGTTTGCTTTCAGTTGTGAAGCACGGTCACTGGACTCAAACCGTTATCTGCGTTTCGCCTGAGAGAGGCTGTCATACCTGCCTAGATTCTCCAACACTTTCAGACGCCGGAGAGTTTTATTTTCGATCTCTAGCATCCACCGTTCTTTGGTTTCTTTCACCTTTAATGTTGTTGTTTTCCGGGATGCCAGCATCATGGGCAAAGTCAGCATTTGTTGTCCATCACCAATTATCCTTGACCACGCGGCCATTTGTCAAGACAAAATGGAGCCAAAACTTTTGTTGTTGGTCTGGAGTCACACTGAGTTCAGGCTGGGCAATAATGTTAAGTTTCTTGACCAAAGACTGTCAGTGAAATAATAAAAATAAATCCTGACGGTTTCTGGTTTCCATGAGTGAAATTAGGTTTCATTCCAAGTTTTGTCATTCGAATTTAAGCTCTGACATCGGCTGTGGTAGGATTTTAAACACTGCTTGGGAAGCACAGCCCTTTCCTCTGAATTAACCGTCTGGTTACATTATCACTCTGATACAGAATCCTTGTTGCCTAGTCCGTATTCCTTAGCCCCTGCCAGAGAGAGATGGCGGGGAAATCAGTTTAGCTACCAACAACCAAAAGGACTTTGGGGAAAAAAGACGAAAGGGAGTTTGAGAGACAATTTCATGTAAGGTCATAGATTTCAGAATGCTGAAATGAAGACATTTCGAAAGCATTCTGTAACATGAGCCATTATTCCCAGGAATGATAGCTGAAGGGGATATTGGTGTCAGTAAAGATGATGGAGAATTTTGGATGAGCATTTGTTCTGCAACTTTGTAACTGGGTGTGGGGTCAGCAGAGTCTTCGATTCATTGGGCTGCATCAAACAATAATTTGTTTCAATGAAAAATTTATTAATTGTGACAGAGGGATTGTCTGTACGAGGCTGAGCTAGTATCTTGGTGCTATCTTATCGAACTCACCTCATTAACTACCCACTCAATCTCATAGTATTCCTCTCATTCAATGACAGCCTGTTTCTTTAACCCATCCTCGCTGGAGGGACTCACCATTGCACTGATGCCCCTGGATATTCCGTGATCACTGACATTGGTCCCATCTTTCAAATGTCAATGGGCACACTGTAAAATTTTCTCAGTTTGGAAGACGCTGCACAGTTGACCCCGCGCATGGCATCTAAGGGGAATTAACATGACGATTTTTCATCATCATCTCTCTCTCTCTCTCTCTCTCTCTACATATGCACTTATTTTATATCCAATCACAATTACTAATTCTGGCTATTTCACGTTGTCTCACTTTATAGTATTCAGCCAAAAACAGCTTCAAAACACTTGTCCCGTTCTGAAATACAATTTCTAGTACAGAACTTTTTATCCTCAACTTTTATCTTGAACGTTATTTGAAATGTACCACTTTCTTTGTTATGAAGTTTCTTTTTCATTTTATCTGTGACTGTCTGTAGCAATCACACAGTCTCCCACTCAGTTGGCTGGACGGATGGTTTGTGATGCGGAGGGAGGCCAACATCGCAGCTTCAATTCCCCCACACTGACAGAGGTTACTACGCTCTCTCAACAATGGGCAATCCACTCTGAGCTGCACACACCTTTGAACTCTATGATAGTGGGTCGTTAGGGCCGACTGCCTGTCCCTCTTCCGCGGTTACGTTAGAGCCCGGGAGTCCTTGGAGAAAGAGCACGCGGTGTCCACCAACACCCTGGAGTTGTTCAGGGAGAGGTGGGCGCCGCAGGGAGTGGAGTACATTATTTCACCCTCCAACTCTATATTGATTTTGTCCCTGCCCTCCCCTTCACTGTTTTGATCACACAGCATTGCCCTTTGATGAGAAGGGCAGTGCTTGTCACTGGCCACTTGAGTGTTTTCCTATCTTCCTGGTGGTGGAAATTGAATAAAGATTCATGCAATTTGTGTCTCTCACTGTGTCTCACACTTGTACACACACACACACCATGGGTAGTGGGAAAAATAAAAAAAAGAAAAAACATTGAACTCTGTGATGAAAATGGAGCATTGGGAGGGAACACATGCAAATACGTGGAGAATGTTCAAACTCACCTGAGTTTAGAATTGAACCCAGCTCCTTGGTGATCTGAGGCAGCAGTGCTAACCACATATTCATCACACTCCTCAATTAGTTCTATTAATTACTTGTAGCTGACTAACGAAATCTAATTGACTTGTTCTGATAATTGAACCTGACCCAGTCTGAGACGTTTATCATCGGCCATATCACGAACCTGGTTACATTTAAAATTTGTTGTGAGCAGTGGAGGAGTGGTACTAGAAATTGAAACAGGGACATCCTCCAATCTCAGTCAGAACTGGAGTGAGGAGAAATTCACAAAGTGGGAATTCATTCTAGTGGTAAATCTCTTTCCGACGATATATCTGAATCTTTATATTATATCGAGGCTGATTGTCCGATTTTCCATGGACAGGTGAATCAGGGATAATGGTGCAATGAGACGTAAGTGCAGCTGGGAATGCAATGGGATGAACCATGACCTTATCGACTGGTGGAATAGTGTCTAAGGGCCGATTGGCCCTTTCGTGTCCGTCAGCCCTATGTTCTGATGTTCCATTCAGCCCTTTGGTCCTGCAGTACAGGAGCAGACTGTGGCCACTCAGATGGTTTGGTGCAGTTTGGGAAATGTACTTGGAAATGTCCAGGCTGGGTTAGGAATTGACACCCCCACCCCCAAATCTCTGTTTCCAGGCTTTCCCTCTCTGTAACTTCTGTTCCAGATGTGGGTCATGTTGCAGACCAGATTCGCAGTGAATAAAGCCCCCATGCATCACACAGGGTCAACTCAGACAAATCACCTGCTCTCCCTGAATGCAACATTTTTACATCATGAAAATTACCAGTTATTTTCCAAAAGCATAAATAGGAACGTAAGAAATAGGAACAGGAGCAGGCTATTTGTCCCCACAAACCTTCTCTGACATTCAATAAGAACATGGCTGATCTACTCCAAGGCTCAACTCCACTTTCCTGCTAACCCTTTGCATCCCTCAACACGCTGAAATATCACAAACCAATCAACCCCGTCTATAATTACATTCAGTGACCCAGCTTCCACAAAACTCTGGGTTAGGAAATTCCAGCCATTCACTACCTTCTGAAAGCAGGCATTTCTTTATGTCTCCGTTTGAAATCCATTTGGTTTTTCTCTATCTACATCCCTGAGTTTGAGACTCTGCCCTGGTGTGGAACCACATTCTCAACACTTACCTTGTCAAGACCCCTCTGTATCTTGAAGAAGGTCTGATGCCCAAAACGTCAATTCTCCTGTTCCTTGGATGCTGCCAGACCTGCTGCGCCTTTTCAGCAACATATCTTCACCCCTCTGTATCTTGTCCGTTTCATTAATGTCACCCTCATTCATTTAAACGACAATGAAGAATCGCCTCAGCATTTTTGATTAATCAATAATTCTACCCTTTCATCCCTGGAACAAGTCTAATGAACCAATATTTCTGCATCAGCATGCTGGCGTTACGTTTCATATACAGTAACAGTCCAATCCGTTGTACTGCTCCTTTTTTGGGAGTCCTCTCCATTAAATAACAGCCTGCCTTTAGGTTGTCAGTGTCATCCTCAAACTCGGATGTATATTGCACTGAGCTCCTGCTGTCAGGCTATCAGTATAGATTGTAAGCAGCTCTTGCCATCGGACTGATATTTGTGGTACTCCAGTCGATACGGTTTTCTCACAATGATCAATGAAGCCTGAATCTCCGATTTCTATGTGTTTACCAATTTTCATTCGATGCTAATTCATTATCCGTCATACTATAAGCTTCTGTCTTGTGTAAGAATCTTTATTTTGTGATACCTTGTGGAAAATCTATGGAAAGCCTCATGTTTAAAGAGAGTTTAAAGGGAGTTTAAGGGTTACAGCGGATTATATCTGCCTTAAATGCTGTTGGATGCGAATCTTATCAGATCAAGTGGATCGGTTGGAGAGACAGATAGAAGCGATTAGGAATTTGCAACAGCAACAGGATGTGATGAATGGCAGTTATAGGAAGTGGGGAAAGTCTCAGATACAGTCACATAGATTGACTAACTCCAGGAAGGGTAAGAGAGGTAGGCACCTAGGGTAGGAGTCTTTTGTGGACATATCCATTTCAAACAGGTATGATGTTTTGGAAAATGTAGAGTGTGATGGATTCTCAGGGGAACATAGCACGAACAGTCAATTTTCTGGTATTGAGGCTGGCTCTAACGCAATGAGGGGTACGACGACTTCCAAGAGATCAATTGTGTTAGGAGATTCTGTAGACCGAGATACAGATAGACGTTTCTGTGGCCAGCAAAAAAAAAAGCAAAATGGTTTGTTGTTTCTCTGGTGCCAAGATTAAGGATGCCTCAGAGAGCGTGCAGAATGTTCTCACGGGGGAGATGTGCCACCAAGAGGTCATTGTCCACATTGGAACCAACGATATAGGAAGGGAAAAGGTTGAGATTCTGAAGGGAGATTACAGAGAGTTATGTAGAATTTTAAAAGGGAGGTCCTCAAGGGTAGTAATATCTGGATTACTCCCAGTGATACGAGCGAGTGGGGGCAGGAATAGGAGGATAGAGCAGATGGATGCATGGCTGAGGAGCTGATGAATGGGAGAAGGATTCATATTTTTGGATCATTGGAATGTCTTTTGTGGAGAAATGACCTGTACAAGAAGGACGGAATGCACCTAAATTGGAAGGGGACTAATATACTAGCTAGGAAATTTGCTGGAACTGCTTGGGAGGTTTTAAAGTAGTAAGGTGGATGTGTGGGGTGGGGAGGGGTGTTTGGGACCCAGGGAGGTAGCGAGTAAAGAGAGCAATCTGAGACTGGTACAGTTGAGAACAGAAGCGAGTCAGACAGTCAGAGCAGGGAGGGGCAAGGTAGGACGAACAAAGTAAACGGCACTTTTTTCAATGCAAGGGGCCGAACAGGAAAGGCAGATGAACTGAGGGCATGGTTAGGAACATGGGACCGGGATATCATAACAATTACAGAAACATGGCTCAGGGATGGGCAGGACTGACCGCTTAATGTTCCTGAATACAAATGCTACAGGAACGATGGAAAGGTTGGCAAGAGAGGTGGGGGAGTGGCATTTTTGATAAGGGATGCCATTACAGCTGTGCTGAGGGAGGATATTCCTGGAAATACATCCAGGGAAGTTATTTGGGTGGAAGTAAAAAACAAAAGGATGATCACCTTATTGGAATGTATTATCGACCCCCCAATAGTCACAGGGAAACTGAGAAACAAACTTGTAAGGACATCTCAGCTATCTGTAAGAATAACTTGACCTACTCTTGGGAAATAAGGCAGGGTAGGTGACTGTTGTGTGAGTGGGGGAGCACTTTGGGGCCATAATTCCATTCGTTTTAAAATAGTGATGGACAAGGCTATACCAGATCTAAAAGCTGAAGTTCTAAATTGGAGAAAGGCCAATTTTGACGGTAGTAGGCAAGAACTTTCGCAAGCTGATTGGAGGCAGATGTTCGCAGGTAAAGGGACGGCTGGAAAATGGGAAACTTTCAGAAATGAGCTAACAAGAATCCAAAGAAAGTATATTCCTGTTAGAGTGAAAGGGAAGGCTGGTAGGTATAGAGAATGCTGGATGACTAAAGAAATTGAGGGTTTGGTTAAGAGAAAGAAGGAAGCATGTCAGGTATAGACAGGATCGATCGAGTGAATCCTCAGAAGAGTATAAAGGAAGTTCGAGTACACTTAAGAGGGAAATCAGGAGGGCAAAAAGGGGACATGAGATAGCTTTGGCAAATAGAATTAAGGAGAATTCAAAGGGTTTTTACAAATATATTAAGGACAAAAGGGTAACTAGGGAGAGAATCGGACCCCTCAAAGATCAGCAAGGCAGCTTTTGTGTGGAGCCACAGAAAATGAGAAGATAGTAAATGAATATTTTCATCATCATTTACTATGGAAAAGGATATGGAAGAAATAGACGGTAGGGAAATAGATGGTGACATTTTGCAAAATGTCCAGATTACAGAGGAAGAAGTACTGGACTTCTTTAAACGGTTAAAGGCGGATAAATCCCCAGGACCTGATCAGGTGTACCCGAGAACTCTGTGGGAAGCTAGAGAAGTGACTGCTGGGCCTCTTGCTGAGATATTTGTATCATCGATAGTCATAGGTGAGGTGCCAGAAGACTGGAGGTTGGCAAATGTCGTGCCACTGTTTAAGAAAGGCGGTAAAGACAAACCAGGGAACTATAGATCTGTGAGCCTGACCTCAGTGGTGGGAAAGTTGTTGGAGGGAATCCTGAGGGACAGGATGTATATGTATTTGGAAAGGCAAGGACTGAATGCATCTTGAAAAATGTCTAGATTACAGAGGATGAAGTGCTGGATGTCTTTAAATAGTTGAAGGTGGATAAATCCCCAGGACCTGATCAGGTGTACCCTAGAACTCTGTGGGAAGCTAGAGAAGTGACTGCTGGGCCTCTTGCTGAGATATTTGTATCATCGATAGGCACAGGTGAGGTGCCAGAAGACTGGAGGTTGGCAAATGTCGTGCCACTGTTTAAGAAAGGCGGTAAAGACAAACCAGGGAACTATAGATCTGTGAGCCTGACCTCAGTGTTGGGAAAGTTGTTGGAGGGAATCCTGAGGGACAGGATGTATATGTATTTGGAAAGGCAAGGACTGAATGCATCTTGAAAAATGTCTAAATTACAGAGGATGAAGTGCTGGATGTCTTTAAATAGTTGAAGGTGGATAAATCCCCAGGACCTGATCAGGTGTGCCCTAGAACTCTGTGGGAAGCTAGATAAATGATTGATGGGCCTCTTGCTGAGATATTTGTAAAATTGATAGTCACAGGTGAGGTGTCAGAAGACTGGATGTTGACAAACGTGGTTCCACTGTTTTAAAAGGGCAGTAATGAAAAGACAGGGAACAATAGACCGGTGAGGCTGAACTCGGCGGTGGGCAATTTGTTGGAGGGAAACCTGAGGGACAGGATGTACATATATTTGGAAAGACAAGGACTGATTAGTGATAGTCAACATGGCTTTGTGCGTGAGAAATCATGTCTCACAAACTTGATTGAGTTTTTGAAGAAGTAACAAAGAAGATTGATGAGGGCAGAGTGGTAGATGTGATTTATATGGACATCAGTAAGGTGATCGGCATGGTTCACACAAGGGTTGCAGATGCTGGAAACCAGATTCTAGATTAGAGTGGTGCTGAAAAAGCACAACAGTTCAGGCAGCATCTGAAGTGCAGGAAAATCGACGTTTCGGGCAAAAGCCCTTCATCAAGAGTAGAGGCAGAGTGCCTGCAGGGTGGAGAGATAAATGAGGGGCGGGTTGGGGGTGGGGAGAAATTTAGCATAGAGTACAATAGGTGAATGGGGGTGGGGATGGAGGTGCTTGGTCAGGGTGGAGGGTGGAGTGGATAGGTGGAAAGAAAGATAGGCAGGAAGGACAAGTCATGAGGACAGCGCTGAACTGGAAATTTGGAACTGGGGTGAGGGGGAAGGGGAAATGAGGAAACTGGTGAAGTACACATTGATTGCCTGCGGTTGAAGTGTTCTGAGGCAGAAGATTAGAGGTTCTTCCTCCAGAGAGCGGCGGTGAAGGAGGCCCAGCACCTCCATGTCCTCGGCTGAGTGGGAGGGAGAGTTGAAATGTTGGGCGACAGGGCAGTGTGGTTGATTGGTGTGGGTGTCCCAGATGTGATCCCTAAAGCACTCTGCGAGAAGGCGTCCAGTCTCCCCAATGGAGAAGAGACCGCATTGGGAGCAACAGATACAATAAATTATATTGGTGGATGTTAAGGTAAAATTTTGATGGATGTGGAAGGCTCCTTTGGGACCTTGGCTGGAGGTCAGGGAGGAGGTGTGGGCGCAGGTTTTGCAATTCCTGCAGTGGCAGGGGAAGGTGCTAGGATGGGAGGGTGCGTTGTAGGGGGGCGTGGACCTGACCAGGTAGTCATGGAGGGAATGGTCTTTGGTGAAGGTGGAAAGCGTGGGGAAGAAAATATATCTCTGGTGGTGGGGTCCGTTTGAGGTGGCGGAAATGTCGGCGGATGATATGGTTTATGCGAAGGTTGGTAGGGTGTAAGGTGAGCACCATGGATGTTCTGTCCTTGTTACGATTGGAGGGGTCTGCTTTGAGGGCGGAGGGGCGGGATGTGGATGAGATGCGATGGAAGGCATCTTTAACCACGGGGGAAGGGAAATTGCTGTCTCTAAAGAAGGAGGCCATCTGGTGTGTTCTGTGGTGGAACTGGTCCTCAGGGGAGCAGATACGGTGGAGGCGGAGGAATTGGAAATATGAGATTGAAGTTTTGCAGAATGTAGGGTGGGACCAGGTGTGATCCAGGTAGCTGCGGGAGTTGATGGGATTGTAAAAAATGTCAGTGTCGAGTCAGTCGTCATTAATGGAGATAGAGAGGTGCAGAAAGGGGAGGGAGGTGTCAGAGATGCTCCAGACAAACTTAATGGCAGGATGGAATATGTTGGTGAAGTTGATGAATTTTTTTAACCTCCTTGTGGGAGCATGAGGTGGCACCAATGCAGTAATCAATATAGCAGAGGAAGAGGTGGGGAGTGATGCCGGTATAACTATGGAAGATGGACTTTTCTTCGTAGCCAACAGAGACAGGCATTGCTCTGGCCCATATGGGTGCCCATGGCTACCCCTTTGATTTGGAGGAAGTGGGAGGATTCGATGGAGAAATTGTTGAGGGTGAGGACCAGTTCAGCCAAACGAATGAGAGTGTCTGTGGAAGGGTATTGTTCGGGACGTCGGGAGAGGAAGAAATAGAGGGCTTGGAGGCCATGGCCATGGCGGATGGAGGTGTAGAGGGATTGGATATCCATGGTGAAGATGAGGCGTTGGGGGCCGGGGAAAGGGAAATCTGGGAGGAGATGGAGGGCGTGGATGGTGTCCTGAACGTATGTGGGGAGTTCCTGGACTAGGGGAGATAGGACAGTGCCAATGTAGGTAGAGATGTGTTCAGTGGGGCAGGAGCATGCTGAGACAATGGGTCGGCCCGGGCGGTCAGGCTTATTGATCATGGGAAGGAGGTAGTATCGGGCAGTGCGGGGTTCCCGTACTATGAGGTTCGAAGTTGTGGGTGAGAGATCTGCTGAGGTGATGAGGTTCTGTATGGTCTGGGAGATGACGGTTTGGTGATGGGGTGGGGTCATGGTCGAGGGGGTGGTAGGAAGAGGTTTCTTCTTTATGGCGTCTGGCTTCAGCGGTGTAGAGGTCAGTGCGCCAGACTACCACTGCACCCCCTTTGTCTGCTGTCCTAATGGTGAGGTCGGGAATGGAACAGTGGGAGTGGAGGGCTGCACGTTCTGAGGCTGAGAGGTTGGAGTGGGGGAGGGGGTAGACAGGTTGAGGCGGTTAACATCCCAGTGGCAAATGGAAATGAAGAGGTCGAGGGCGGGTAATAGGCTGGTACGGGTTGTCCAGGTGGAGGGAGCATGTTGGAGGTGGGTGAAGGGGTCCTTACAAGGTGGGCGGGAGTCCTGATTGTAAAAATGAGCACGGAGGTGGCGGAAGAAGTGTTTTCCGTCTCAGCGTGTATTAAATTCATTGATGCGTGGGCGGAGGGTGATACAGGTGAATCGTTTGCCATGGACTGATCTTTCATCCTCCGTGAGGGACAGGTCTGGAGGGATAATGAAAGCTCAGCAGGGCTGGGAGCTGGGAACAGATGTGGGTGTGGAGATGTGGGTGGGTGCGGAGCTTGTAACTCGAGTGGGTGTGGTGGTGGGGTGAGTGGGGGTGGAGTCATGAGCAGGCGTGGTGTTCCTCTGAGGGTTCAGGGGGCGGGGATGGTTACAAGGTTCCCCATGGGAGACTGATGATCAAGGTTAGATCTCATGGAATGCAGGGAGAACTTACCATTTGGATACAGAACTTGTTCAAAGGTAGAAGACAGAGGGTGGTGGTGGAGGGTTGTTTTTCAGACTGGAGGCCTGTGACTAGTGGAGTGCCACAAGGATCGGTCTGGCTCCTTTACTTTTCGTCATTTACATAAATGATTTGGATGTGAGCACAAGAGGTACAGTTAGTAAGTTTGCAGATGACACCAAAATTGCAGGTGTAGTGGACAGCGAAGAGGGTTTCCTCAGATTACAAGAGGATCTGGACCAGATGTTCCAATGGACTTAGAAGTGGCAGATGGAGTTTAATTCAGATAAATGCGAGGTGCTGCATTTTGGGAAAGCAAATCTTAGCAGGACTTATATACTTAATGGTGTGTTGCTGAAAAAAGACACCAGGAGTGCAGGTTCATAGCTCCTTGAAAGTGGAGTCGCAGGTAGATAGGATAGTTAAGAAGGCATTTGATATGCTTTTCTTTATTGATCAGAGTATTGAGTACAGGAGTTGGGAGGTCATGTTGCGGCTGTACAGGATATTGGTTAGGCCACTATTGGAATATTGCATGCAATTCTGATCTCCTTCCTATTGGGAAGATGTTGTGAAACTTGAAAGGGTTCTGAAAACATTTGCAAGGATGTTGCCAGAGTTGGAGGATTTGAACTATAGGGAGAGGTTAAATAGACTGGGGCTGTTTTCCCTGGAGCGTCGGAGGCTGAGGGGTGACCTTATAGGGGTTTACAAAATTATGAGGGTCATGGATAGGATAAATAGACAAAGTCTTTTCCCTGGGGTCGTGAAGTCCAGAACTAGAGGGCATAGGTTCAGGGTGAGACGGGAAAGATAGAAAAGAGATTAAGGGGCAAATTTTTCACGCAGACGGTGGTACGTGTATGGAGTGAGTTGCCAGAGGATGTGGTGGAGGCTGGTACAATTGCAACATTTAAGAGGCATTTGGATAAATATATGAATAGGAAGAGTTTGTAGGGATATAGGCCGGGTGCTGACAAGTGGGACTAGATTGGATATCAGCTCGGCATGGACAGGTTGAACTGAAGGGTCTGTTTCCATGCTGTACATCTAGATGACTCTATGACTCTATGTCTCCCAGTCCCCATTTATCAAGGCCGCTTGTTACATTCTAATGGATCTCCGGAAAACCTTTGCATGATTTTACAGACAAAATAAAGTTCGCCTTTAACAAGACCATGCTGACTCTGTGTGAAGCTTTTCTAAATGCTCTACAGTCCCTTCCTTAATAACAGACTCTCACAGATTCCCAGCAATAATGGTTAGGCGGAATGGTTCCTGCTTTCAGTCTCGCTCGTTTCTTGAAGACAGGCGCCACATTGGAGGGTCTCCAGTTTCATTGGAACACTCCATTAATCCAGAGAGTTATGGAATAATTCACACAGAGCCACCAACCACGTTGTGACCACTTCTTTTAAAACCAGCTATGAATGGCTGATGACCTGTTTACCCTTGGTCCTGTCTGTTTGAGAAATGTCTTGTTCCTTTTGTTACAGACAGTTCTAGATCTTCCCTCCTATTACCATTTTCTTTTAAACCATTGAAATATTTAGAGCACCTTCCCCTGTTAGGAACGATGTAAAATGCTGGTGTAAATTACCTGTTTGCTCCCTGTATCCAGTTCCCCAGTCACACACTCCAAATGTCCTGAATATACTTTCTTGACTTTCTTTCTACCAAAGATCACACACACTTCTTGAACTCTTCTTACATACATGGAAAAGCCCGTGCTGCTTGTTTTTTTATATTTCTTGCCAATTTGCTTGCATCACATCTTTTCTTCCTTTTTCTTTGATTTCTATATTCATACAGCCATATCACACTCAAACACAGTCTTTGGTCCAACTTGTCCATGCTGGCCAGGTTTTCCAAACTAAACTATTCCCATCTGCTTGCATTTGGCACATATGGATCTAAACGGTACACATTCATGTTTGTCCTAATGTCTTTCAAATGTTGGATCTATACTTGTATCTGTTAGTCTTCCTCTGGCAGTGTATTCCATAAACACGTCACCCTCTGTGTAAAAAAAATCCTCTTCCTCCCTTTTAAATCTTCCCTATTCCACCATAAACCTATGGTTCTATGATTTAATTTTCCTCTTGTACGCCATACTTTCTTGGTAATTTCCCTATTCTCCATAATAACCTCTCCTCTCCCGATTGCACCAGCCTCCACCACATCCTCTGGCAGCTCATTCCATACTCGTACCACCGTCTGTGTGAAAAAGTTGTCCCTTAGGTCTCTTTTACGTTTAGATTTCTTAAAGTGTGGAAACAAGTCCATACTGACCTGCCACCCACACACCTAACACTACAGGCAATTTAGCATAGCCAATTCACCTAACCTGCCCATTTTTGGATTGTGGGAGGAAACCCACGCAGCCATGGTGAGAATGCACAAACCTGACATAGAGACTCCACAGAGCCTGAGGCAGGAATTGAAACTGAGTCTCTGGCGTTATGAAACAGCATTGCTAACCAACGTACCACCGTGCCATCCAACAGCATCCCCCTCTCACCCTCAACCTATGCCCTTTATTTCTGGCTCCCTGACCCCAGGGAAAAGACTTTATACATTTGTCCCCTTCATGCCCTTCATAATTTTGTGCATCTCTATAAGGTCACTGCTCAGACTCCAACGTTCAAGTGGAAAACAACCCCAGTCTGTTCAGCATCTCCCAATACCTCAAATCCGCCAACCCTGTCAACATCCTTGTAAGTATTTCCTGAACCCTTTCAACTTTCACAACATATTTCCAATAAGAAGGAGACCAGAATTCCACGCAATATTCCAACAATGGCCCAACCAGCGTCCCGTACAGCCGCAATATGACCTCCCAAATCCAATACTCAATACTCTAACCAATAAAGGAAAGCATACAAAATGCCTTCTTCATTATCCTATCTACCTGCGACTCCACTTTCAAGGAGCCATGAACCTGCACTCCAAGGTCACTTTGTTCAGCAACACTCCCCAGGACCTTACCATTAAGTGTATAAGTCCTGCTAAAATTTGCTTTTCCAAAATGCAGCACCTCGCATTTATCTGAATTAAACTCCATCTGCCACTTCTCAGCCCATTGGCCCATCTGGTCCACATCCTGTTGTACTCGCGGTAACCTTCTTCGCTGTCCACTACACCTCCAATTTCGTTGTCATCTGCAAACTTACTAATGATACCTCTTACGCTCGCATCCAAATCATTTATGTCAATGACACAAAATAGAGGACCCAGCACTGACCATTGTGATACTCCACTGGTCACAGGCCTCCAGTCTGAAAAACAACCCTCCACCTCCACCCTCTGTCTTCAATCTTTTAGCCAGTTCTGCATCCAAATGGCTAGTTGTCCCTGTATTCCGTGCGATCTACACTTGCTAACCAGTCTCCCATGGAGAATCTTGTCGAACGCGTGACTGAAGTCCATATAGATCACATCTACCGCTCTGCCCTCGTCGTTACTTCTTCAAAAAACTCAATCAAGATTGTGAGATATGATTTCCTACGCACAAAGCCATGTTGACTATCCCTAATCAGTCCTTGTCTTTCCAAATTCATGTACATCCTGGGCTTCAGGATTCCCTTCAACAACTTGCCCACCACCGACGTCAGGCTCACTGGCCTATAGTTCCCTGGCTTGACAGTACCACCCTTCTTAAACAGTGGCATCACGTTTTCCAAACTCCAGTCTTCTGTCACCTCTCCTGTGACTATCAACGGTACAAATGTCTCAGCTATCACTTCTCCAGTTTCCAACTGAGTTCTCGGGTACACCTGTTCAGGTCCTTGGGATTTACCCGTTTCAAGACATCCAGTACTTCATCCCCTGTAATATGGACATTTTCCAACGTGTAACCATCTATTTTCTGACATTCTATACCTTCCATATCCGTTTCTACAGTAAATAGTGATGCAAAATACTCGTTTTATATCGCCGCCATTTTCTGTGGCTCCACACAAAGGCTGCCTTGCTGATCTTTGAGGGGCTCTATCTGTCCCTAGTTATGATTTTGTCCTTAATGTACTTGTAAAAGCACTTTGGATTCTCCATAATTCTACATGCTAAAGCTATGTCATGTCCCCTTTTTGCACTCCTGATTTCCCTCTTAAGTATACTCCTTCTGCCTTTATACTCTTCTAAGGATTCGCTCAATTTGTCCTGCCTATACCTGACATATGCTTCCTTCTTTTTATTAATCAAACCCTTTAGTTAGCCAGCATTCCCTATAGCTACCAGCCTTTATTTTCATCCTAACAGGAACATACTTTCTCTGGATTCTTGCTTTCTCATGTCTGAAGTCTTCCCATTTTCCAGCCATCCGTTTACCTGTGAACATCTGCCCCCAATCAGGTTTTGAAAGTTCTTGCCAAATACCGTCAAAAATTGCCTTTCTCCAATTTAGAACTTCAACTCTTCGATCTGGTCTATCCTTATCCATCATTAATTTAAATCTAATAGAATTATGGTACCTGGCCCCAAATTGCTCCTCCACTGACACCTCAGTCACCTGCACTGCCTTATTTCCCCAGAGTTTGTCAAGGTTTGCACCTTATCTAGTAGGGTCATCCACATACTGAATCAGAAAATTTTCTTGTGCACACTTAATAAATTCCTCTCTATCTAGACCCTGAATGTTATGGCAGTCCCAGTCTATGTTTCGAAAGTTAAAATCTGCTACCATAATCACCCTATTGTCTTACAGCTAGCTGAGATCTCCTTACAAGTTTGTTTCTCAATTTCCCTCTGACTATTATGGGGTCTATAATACAATCCCAATAAGGTGATCATCCCGTTCTTATTTCTCAGTTCTAACCAAATAACCTCACTCGATGTATTTCCAGAAATATCCTCCCTCAGTACAGCTGTAATTCTTTCCCGATTCAAAAACGCCACTCCTCCTCCTGTCCTGCCTCCCTTTCTATCTTTCCTGTAACATTTGTATCCTGGAACATTCGCTGCCAGTCCTGCCCATTCCTGAGCCATGATTCTGTAATTGCTATGATATCCCAGTCCCATGTTTCTAACCATGCCCTGAGGTCACCTGCCTTCCCTGTATGGCCCCTTGCATTGAAATAAATGCAGTTTACTTTATTAGTCCTACCTTGTCCCTGCCTGCCCTGACTGTTTGACTCGTTTCTGTTCTCAATTGTACCAATCTCAGATTGATCTATTTCCTCACTATCTCCCTGCCTCCCCCCCCCCCCCCCCCCTTACTAGTTTAAATCCTGAAATGCAGCTCCAGCAAATCTCCCTGCCAGTATATTCGTCTCCTTCCAACTTAGGTGCAATCCGTCCTTCTGATGCAGGTTCCTTCTACTCCAAAAGACATTCCAGTGATCCAACAATGTGAATACTTCTCCCACACACGAGCTCCACAGCCATGCATTCATCTGCTCTATCTGTCTATTCCTGCTCTCACTAGCTCGTAGCCCCGGGAATAATCCAGATGTTACTACCTCCTTTTTAAATTTCTGCCGAACACCCTTCCATCTCCGTCCAGAACCTTAAACGTTACCCTTCATATGTCGTTGGTTCCAATTTGGACACTGACCTCTTGCTGGTCCCTCTCACCGTGAGAACATTCTGCACCCTTTCTGAGACAACACACCATTCTGCTTTTTTCTCTGCTGTCTACATAATCGTCTGTCTGTACCTCAGGCTAGGAAGTCCCCTAACACAATTGACCTCGTGGAATCCGACGTATCCCTTGTTCCATTAGAACCAGTCTCAATACCAGAAACTTGCCTGATCGTGCTACGTTCCCCTGTGAATCCATCACCCGCTACATTTTCCAAAACAGCATATTTGTTTGAAATGGGGACAGCCCCAGAAGACTCCTACACTAGCTGGTTAACTCTCTTACCTTTCTTGGAGTAAACCCATCTATGTAACTGTATCTGAGACTTTCCTCCCTACCTATAACTGCCATCTTTCACATACTATTGCTGTTACCATCTCTTCATTGTGTTAAACTGTCTCTCCAACCGATCCATTTGATCTGATAGGATTCGCAACCAGAAGCATTTATTGCAAATATAATCCAAACCAGTTGTAAATTTCACTGTTTGTTAATTTTCCTAGACGCACTCTGATATCCAGCGATACATGAATTAAAACAGCAAAGGCAGTAACTGTGCAGGTACACTGTCCTGTCAGTTTCGTCCCCTCACCATGTGCTTCCTTTGTCTGTTTTTTTCCCTCTTAAAACTGCTGTTGCTTTGACTTTTTTCCCAAAGTTCCAAAACAATGCAACAGCTTACAAAACAGTTATTGGTGCTCCTGGAATTCGAGGAAATCACCTCCAACACCTAAAATACCTCAAAGAAAGGAGCAGCTGTTACAGCCAGAAATCTTTCTCGCCCAGAGTTCTGAAAATCCAAATACACTACTTCCTCTGGTTGTCTGTGGTCTATGCTGCATGAAACAACTTCAAATAATTCCGAAGTTTGTCAGGCATGATTTCTCTGTCAGAAATGCATTGTGATTCTCTGCAATTTTGCTGTTCATTCCTAAGTACCCAATATCACATCTTATATCATGGATTCCCAACTGTTCCCTACATTTAACAATTTAATTGGTCTGCAGTCCTCCGCATTATCACTTCTTCCCTGTGGACATAGATGGATCATGTTTACTACCTTTCAGTTATCTACAATGGCTCTGGCCTTTGCAGGATTTGCAAGAAAATAAAATACAGTCCCCGACAGTTCAATTAATATGCTGTTTTATTTCTGACATTTTGATATGAAGTACATCTGGCCCATTAGACTTAGCAATGATCAATCTAGCTCAATGTTCACTAGCTTGTGGCTGATATGAATGGACTTTATGCCTTTAGTTCCACAAGTCCCATGTGGTCACTCGCTTTACACAGAGATTGCCTGGCGCTTTCTCCATGAAGACAGATGCAAAGTAGCTGGTTAGTTTCTCTGCCATTTCCTTGTTCCCCACAATAAATTCTCTTATACCTTATAAGATTCCACATTTGGCCTTACTTTTGTTTTCTTTGGTATATGGATCGTAGATTTAAGCAGTCTTTGTGTTTCCTGTTTGTTTGTATTCATTTTCTTTTTGATTTCCTTCACACGTTCTCCTTCCTTATTTTCGGAAAAGCAAATCGCTTAATATGTTCAGGTTTCCACAATATCAGGAATTCTTCTGAAGCTGCTTCCTTTCATTTAATACAATATTTAATTTCTTACGTTAACCAACATTGAGTCACCTTCCCTTTCTTTGGTGTTTGTAACTTAGTGATATGTACGTATTTTTCAGACTTTGCAGTATTTCTATCAATAACAACCATTGTTTGTCTCACATTAAATGACATATTGTATTTTTCCAATTCACTTGACCCTCTAGCCCCCGAGCTTCCATGATATTTGAGTGTAATGCCCAAAAATTGTGTATTGCATGCAGACGCCATGCAACATGCAACATATTAATGTCATTATTCCTTAAAAGTTGCTTCAGAGCAAGGTTAGTAATTAGTCCTCCTGACCACACAACACCACACCCGAAATAACCTGCTCTCCACTTTGGTTCACAACATACTCTACAACCTACCTCATATACACTCATGAAATTTACTTTTCACAACATTAGCAATCATTTCGTTAACGCAGTTTAGATGCAATTTGAGATCATCCAGTATTTCCGCAGCACCCACAATATTTGCGTATCTAATTTCCAGAGCATAGGATGCACAAAATGTGCACAAAAATATTGATTTAGATATGTGAGGCACCAATGCTTGTTCCTCCTTGTTGCTTGCAAGATCCACACAAACTGATTCTAAAGAAGCTGTGGGATGTGCTCTGTGGTGTTATTCGTGGTAGACGTGGACAAGAAATTGGGGAGGCTAACCCCGATGCTGAGATGATCTGAAGAAATGCCCATCAATACAGGACAAATATCAATAACCTTCCCCGCTGTGTCAGGACAAGTGTCTCCGTATTCTCTCTACTCCATCACACTCTCTGAATATCTGTTATAGTACTAACCCCCGAACAAGGCTCTTGCTTCACCACTCTCACTACTGCATGCAACACTCTCCTTCCTTCAATCTCTCTGCGCTGAATGCAAATTGAGTAAGCATTTGTGGGAGGTGGGGGAGATAGATTTGTGAATACTTGTTGCGTAATGTCCACTTTTAGAGTTAAAACATTAATTGACTTTTTTTTCTTTAAATAGTGAAATTTGGGAGTTCTCTGTCACTCATATTCTAATAGATTACGAGGTGAGGTGAGCTTTGCTGGGTGTTTGGTTTAATTAACAGAGAGTTTCACAGCTGTGTCGTAACACTTGTAAAGACCAACAGAGAGCAACGAAAAAAGAAATAAGGAGTGACAAGATTAAATATGACAGTAAGTAAGCCAATCATGTAAAGAAAACGTGTAAGAGCTTCTTTCGATACATATAAGGCAAACGAGAGGCAAAAACGGGCATTTGATCGCTAGAAATTGACACAGGAGACATAGTAGTGTGGAACAAGGA
The DNA here is from genome assembly GCF_047496795.1 of Chiloscyllium punctatum. Classification (NCBI taxonomy): domain Eukaryota; kingdom Metazoa; phylum Chordata; class Chondrichthyes; order Orectolobiformes; family Hemiscylliidae; genus Chiloscyllium; species Chiloscyllium punctatum. Next base: position 247,538 of record NW_027309956.1, read on the forward strand.
AATGGCTGAGGAGCTGAATAATTACTTCGTGTCAGTCTTCACGGTGGAAGACACAAGTAATATCCCAAAAATGGAAAAGAGTGAGTGGACAGAGCTAGGTGTGGTGGCCATTACCAAGGAGAATGTGCTGGAAAAACTGAATGGTCTGAAGGTAAGTGAATCACGTAGACTAGATGGATTCCAATCCAGAGTTGTAAGGGAGGTCGCTGATGAGACAGTGGAGGCTTTGGTGGTGATCTTTCAGGAGTTGCTCGAATCAGGGAGATTCCCAGAGGACTGGAAAATCCTGTTTAAAAAGAGAGTAAAGCAAAAGACGGAAAATTACGGACTGATCAATGTAAACTTGGCTGTGGTTAAGATCCTGGAATCCGTTGTGAAGGACGAGATTTCTGAATCCTTGGATGTGGATGGTAAAGTAGAACAAAGTTACCATGGTTTCATCACGGGGAGGTCATGCCTGGAAAAGTCTGCTCGAAAACCTTGAGGACGTAATGAGCAGCTTCGAACAAGGAGAGCCAATGAATGTCATCCACCTGGACTTCCAGAAGGTCTTTGACAATGTGCTGACAGGAGGCTACTGATTAAGGCAAGGGTCCATGGTGTTAGTGGCAAGGTGCTAGCATGGATAGAAATTTGGCTGCCTGGCAGGAAGCAGAGAGTGTCGATAAAAGTGTCCTTCTCAGGTTGACGGTCGGTGACAAGTGGCGTTCCATAAGGCTCAGTACTGGGACCAAAACTATTCACTTTATAGATTAACGATCCAGATGAAGGATCTGAAGGCATTCTGGCTACATTTGAAGATGATACAAAGATAGGTATACGGACAGGTAACATCGAAGAGGCAGGGAGGCTCAAGAAGGATTTGGACAGGTTAGAATAATGGAGAAAGTGGCAGATGGAGAACAAAAATTGTGGGTAATTGTGGGAATATGCACTTTGGTAGGAAGAATAAAAGCAAGGACTGCTGAGAAATTTCAGATGTCTGGAGTGGAAAGGGACTTGGGTGTTCTACTCCAGGATTCTCCCATGTAAACTTGTAGGTTGAGTCAAAAGCAGGAGGCAAATGCAGTAATGGCATTTATTTTGAAAGGATTTGAAGGTAAAATCAGGGATGTACTTCTGAGGCTCTATAAGGCTCTGCTCAGACCACATTTGGAGTATTGTGCGCTGTTTTGAGCCCAATATCTCAGAAAGGATGTGCTGGCTTTGGAACGGGTTCACAGGAGGTGCATGAGAATGGACCCAGAAATGAAAAGCTTAACATATAAGGGCGTTTGAGGACTATGGGTATATTCCTGATGGGGTCCAGAGGAATGAGGGGGGATCGAATTGAAACATACAGAATGCTGAATGGCCTGGACAGTGTGCATGTTGAGAATATTTCCATTGGTAGGAGACTCGAAGTCCCAAGGATACAGCCTTAGAGTAAAGGGAAAACGTTTTAGAATGGACATAAAGTCTTCAGCCAGAGAGTGGAGAACCTATGCAATTCATTTTCACAGAAGACAGTGGAGGTCCGGTCAGTGAGTATATTTAAGAAAAAGATAGTTAGCTTCTTGAGTATCAAAGGTATCAAGGGTTACAGGGAGAAAGTCGAAGAATGTGGTTGAGAAAGCTGTCAGCCATAATTGAATGGTGGATCAGACTTGATGGGCTGAACGGCCTAATTTCTGCTCCTATGTCCGATAATCTTATGGTCATAAACCGCAGTCTATTGCTCCCCTCTCTCTTACTTTGACCCTCCTGATCGCAAAATGTGAGAGTAAAAAATCCCTGAGTCATCTTTACCAAACGTTGAGGATTCCTGTTGGGGATTCATGGCTATCACTCCATGCTTGAAGGAAAGGAAATTTTGCCAAATCCAACTGTTCCAGGAAGGAATCTCATACCAGCAGCTTGTCTAAGAGAATACCGTCGGAGACAAAATAACAGTTCGGACACATATTGCTTTTCTGTTTGATATGAGTTTAACTACTATGAAACTCTGTAAACCTTACCTTACTCTTTTTCATCTTAAAACATGTGCGTTCGTGTGTGTGTCTGTATGTGTGACTCTGTGTCTCACATTTTTCGAGAAAATGACCTAGGTTACACTTCGAATCTGTTATAATCAGTGGAGAAGTGAGGCTGGAAAAGGAAACAGTGACCCTCCAACATTGGTCGGAGCAGGAATGAGAAATTCTCACGGGCTGTACAAATGGGAGTGCTCTTTCCCAGAGGTTTTATTCCCAAGAAGGCAGCTCACACTACTACTTCCAGCGTAAATGGACATGGTCCATAATGTTGGCATGTCAACAACAGCCACATTCCATGAACAAATCAAAAATGATAAACTGCAGCAGAATTAATAGAATGAGAAAAAGGGCAGATAAATAGAAGTCTGTTGCCTTCCTGTGCTGCCTGTGTACTTTGGCTTCGTGTAGTTCCCTAGCATTGTACCTGGGTGTTTGCATTTATTCAAAGTTAGGTTTGTTCAACATTTGACAGACATGTGAATGGAAGGAAATTGTGGGCAGACAGAAAAGTGCTGCAGAGATCAGATCAAACATGATCTTACTGTCTGGTTGAGCAATGACCAAGTATCTAATGAGCCACTCCTGCTCCTCAGTTCGATGTTTCTATGTTCCATTCAGTCATTAAAACCACCTGTACAGGAGCAGATAGAGGCCGCTTGCTCCAACTACCTGATCCGCAGTAGCACAGGATACCATTCAGTCCCTCAACACTGTGTGGTTTGGTGTCAGTTGGAAAATGTGATGGGAAATCCAGGCTGGATATGAATGTGTCATTTCTCTGTAATTGGTGTTTCATTTGTTGGTCATGTTGTAGACCCAGATTCCCTGTGAATATCGGGCAGATATCTCATCCCCAGTGTTGGCTTCAAAATTAGATTAGATTACTTACAGTGTGGAAACATGCCCTTCGGCCCAACAAGTCCACACCCCCCCGCCGAAGCGCAACCCACCCATACATTTACCCCTTACCTAACACTACTGGCAATTAGGCATGGCCAATTCACCTGACCTGCACATCTTTGGACTGTGGGAGGGAACCGGAGCACCCGGAGGAAACCGACGCAGACACGGGGAGAATGTGCAAACTCCACACAGTCAGTCGCCTGAGGCGGGAATTGAACCCTGGTGTCTGGCGCTGTGAGGCAGCAGTGCTAACCACTGTGCCACCGTGTCCTCAACATTCAATAACAGCACTTCCAGGAAAATTGAAACCATTTACTTTCCAAAGTCAGAACATGTGAACATAAGAAACAGGAGTAGGTAATTCGGAATGTCACGCCAGTGTGTGCAATCATGGCTGACCTACTGTTGTGATTAACTCCTCTTTAATGTCCATTTCTTTGCATCCCTCAGCACTCTGACAGGTCAAAAATCCATCTACCTCCTCTTTAAATACTTGCAGTTATCTAGCTCCCCTAACTTTCTAGACCTGAGGATTGTTGACATTCACTACCCTCTGTGAGAAGAAAACACTCTCCACACAGACACCATCACATATTAATGTTAACAAAAGGGGTTAACTGACCTGCTCAGGTATGAGGGACTGACCCTGATATCAAGGCAGGATTTGACTGAATATTTTATCCTCAGAGGCAATTTTATATCCAGATTCATTCACCGTGAATAAAATAAAAAATACAAACCATGGTAATTATCATCTTCTCAGTGTCTGTGTAGAACATGACGGGTGATTTTCCATCACCGTCAAGGTATACTCTGGCTGTGCTACAGATTAACCTTCACTCACTCCTCTTTTACCCATCACCCAAGGATTAGTCTGGTGAAATTCCTTTACACTGTCTCTGTTGCAATCAGATCATTCCTTTTAAAGGAGAGAAAATCTGTCCACAATACCCCAACTACTGCCTCAACCACACTCTCAGCGATGATCATAATAATTTATTTCCCTCACTTATCGGTCTCCGTTTCTTTATTATGACATAAAAACCCACTCCTTCTCTATGCACTGCCACTGATGTAGAATTTAAAAGTTCCTTACATCTGTATGTCAGCATCAGTAAAGCCAGGACCAGAGGTGTCCGTGGAGATGAATATCAAACTTGGGGAGAGACTCAGTCAGGAAGATTGCACTTGAAATAGGGAATGGTCACCTACCTGAATGGAAATGAAGTGTAGGAATAAGGAAAACAGGCACAGGAAGGGAGAGAACTTTCCTTTTATTATTCCTTCACGGGATGTGTGCAGCCCTGGTCAGGCCAGCATGTTATCTTGAACTGAGTGGCTGGTTCAGCTGTTCCACAGGACAGTAAAGAGTAAAACACATTGCTGTTGGCTTGCATAGGCATGACTGGAGAAGGATAACCCATTGACTTCTGTGAAGGCCATGAAGCAAGGAGATGGGTTTTTTCTCACAAATGATGATAGTTTCATTTCAATTACATCAAATTCCTTCATAAGATATTAACAGATTATTATTCTGTGCCTCTAGATTACCTGAGAATGACTTAAGCAGCATACAGTGTCTGCCTGTCTGAACAGACTCTGTGCAATGAACAAGTTCAACATACTCACACGCAATTATTCTGTCATCGACACGTGGTTAGAAGGGATTTGATTAATTGTATCCAGATTTAACAAAAGCACAACTGATGGTTTATTCAGAAGATGCACTGAGTCTGAGGAGGAGACAGGGATGTCATGATGGTGGTATTGGACAGGATTAGTGAGAGTGGACGTTATAGAAATGTAGAAGTGTGCAGGGTTAGAAGGATTATGGAGTTTGAGAACAGTCTGGTTCCTCCTTGTGTATTGCTGAGTAATTTGTCATGAGCAATTTGCTCATTATAATTTGCGAGGAATGGAAAATTTCATTAGAACTGAAAATGTTGACGTCCACCTTTCCAAGTTTTAAATAATATGAGCAGTATTTCAGTTTAACCTGTCTTTATGAACAGATAGAATGACTTACCAGGAACACCAATTGTAGCGAGGATGGGATAGTTACCAGCTTGAATAACCATCAGTACATCATAGATCCACAATTCTAATGAGATCCAAGGTTGAGAAAGCCAGTAAATACCCTCGGATAAACTCCTGTCCATTGTTGGAACATTCCCGGCTAATGTTCTCAGATTCTGATCCATTGTTGGAACATTCCAGTTTAATGTTCTCTGATTCTTATTTCTTCTCCCCCTCTACCTGGAGCTGCTGATCCTTGTTTGTGCTCTCAGTGACCTCTCAACTTGTTACCCCATATTATGCACCCGCCCATAATATGGGGTAACAAATTGAAATGAATCCTTAATTAGTAGACGAGACAAATCCTCCCGTGACATATTTAGGATCCATGGAGACTGACATCAATCACAGTCGCTGAACAAATAGCTCCAGTTAACCCGTTTCAAAAAAATACTGTTTCATTATAATTCAAAATACTGATTAACATTTACACATTCTGAATGGGATATGGGAGGGTGACTGAGGGAACGAATGTTGGGGCTAGTAGATCAATTGAGTGTAACCATTCAATCTGTCTTGGATATGGGAGTAATGCTGGAGGTTTATCGAAACATGAACATGCTTCCCTGTTTATAAATGGAAACATACATCCTGTAAATACTGCTCAGACATTATGATATCAATAAAACATTGAGAGAGCTTTCTGTCATCCATGACCTGAGAAAAAAGTGTCCTGAAAACTACGAGTGGTAATATCAGACAAGGACAGAATGTTGACAGAGAATTGTACCTAAGAGACAATGGGGACTGTAGATGCTGGAGAATTCGGTGTCGATAAAGTGTAGTGGTGGAAAAGGCACAGCAGGTCAGGCAACAAATGAGGAGCAAGAGAGTAATCGTTTCGGGCAGGACCCTTCTTCAGAACTGGGGAGGGGCAAGAGGGCTGACAGTAAAAGGGCTGCGGGATGAAGCTGGGGGAAAGGTATGTGATACATGGACGAAGGTAGGAGGTGACAGTGATTTGTCGGTCGGGAGTGTGGAGCAGATCGGTGAGAAGGAACATGTATCAGTAGGTCCTCTCGAGAGGGTGGACCTGAGTAGAAGAGTTGGATTTGGAATGTTCGATTCAATATTCATGCCATGTGTTTGTAGGCTCCCGAGGCAGAAGATGAGGTGTTACTGGTAACATCCTGGCAAATCTTTTCTGAAACCTCTCCAGCTTAATAATATCCTTCCTATAACAGAACTGCACACATAACATCAGAAGCGGTTTCATCAATGTTCTGCACAATCTCAGCATGACTTCCCAACTTCTAATGTCAAAGGTCTGAGCAATGAAGTAACCTTAAACACCCTGCACCACAAACTTCTAAGAATTATACTTGCACCCCTGGGTACCTCTTTTCTACAAAACGTCCAAGGCCCAGCATTAATTGTATAAGCCTTTCGCTTGTTTGATTTATCAAAATGTAATACCTCTCATGTATCCAAGTTATACTCCATCTGCCACACCTCAGCCCAGTGAGTGATATTACTGCCCTATCTACCGCCCCTACCTTTGGGAGTAAAACAGCACTTCCCTCTCCAGAAGGCCCACAAACACCAGGCTTGATTTTCCCAAAGATCCAGAGCTTGGTTTGCTTTGCGCATGCAGAGGGAGGAGAGGGCAAGGAGAGGCTGGAAAGTAAACAGTTGCCTTGTGTCACTTCAAAGTTTAGGTAGAGGAAAGCCATATGCTAGAGATTTGAAATAGAGACCGATATTTTAGGACCAGAATTGTGTTCTTTCCTCATCTCTGATGTTCAGTATTGCTATCTACGCGAGATATTTCATTGTGCAGATTGTGTTGCAGGGTTTCTATCCCCAATATAGAAGACTACTGATAACCGCCATTTAAACAGGAAATCATAGCCAAGCAATTAAATATGTTCATAGTTTATCTCAATGGCACAGCGAATGCACTCCACTGTTATAGGAGAGGGGCATAACTTATACTGTTTTTCAATGACAATTTTCCCTGTATAATTTGATGATGTTAACCAGAATTTAATAAGTCCATATACTTAAAATAAGACACAAAATCTGGACATGCTTTCGGTCTTGTGTAGTGGTGGTTCCCAGGTTTCTGAGCGGGAACTCTGGATTTGATTCCAGTCCATGAACATATGGTAGTGCCCTTATCTCTGGAGAAGGTGGTGAGTATTCATGTCCTGAGGAGTTGTGTCACAGCATGTCAGAACAGGCTGATGAACAAACACACAAGAGAATCATATTGCAGTTTTAGCGGCGAATGCTGAATGATGTTAGTGTCCGTTTCACTGCGCTGAAAATTCTAGATTCAATTCCCACAGAGAAGGAAGAGGTGCCACTTTTGAATTTGAGAATTTAGGCCCAGACTGACTGAAAGCACAGGCATTCCTGTTGATTTGACTCACATTTGCACTTTGTAGAGGTTTATAAAATTATGCAGGGCATGGAAAGGGTGGGTGGTCAAGGTTTTTTATCCCCCAGTGTAGGAGGGTCTAAAACTAGAAGGTATAGGTTTAAGGTGGGAAGAGAAAGTTTTAAAAGACAATTAAGGGCAACTTTGTTTTACTGCAGAGAGTGGTGCTTCTATGCAATAAGTTGCCAGAGGAAATGGTGGAGGCTGGAACAATTACAGCATTTAAAAGGCAACAGGATGGCTATATGAATAGTGGGATATAGGCCAAATGCTGACAAATGGGACTAGATTAGTTTAGAATATTCGGATGGCATGGACTAGTTGTAGGGTCTGTTTAGGGTCTGTATCCCTATGAACAATTGATTTAATTAATGAAGATCTCTTTGCAGTCTTCAGTTGTTCACCATTGTACAAACACTGTCCACTTTACGCCCAAACTTGATCTCATCCGCAAATTTGCTCAATATACCTTCTGTAATTCTCATCTAAATCATTTATATAAATGACAAACAAAAATGAACTCAACAATTTTGCCTGTGGACCATCGCTGCTCACAGGCTTCCAGTTCGAAAAACAACTATCCACGACCACCCTGAGTCCTGCCATTAGACAGATATACACAGAAACACACACAAAATCACACAAACATACAAATAGAGACACAGATACAACTATGCCTTTAAGACAGAGGGAGGTAAGATTGGATTAAAACACGATCAAGAGTTACACTGAGAAGGCGGGAGAATTGTGTTGATAAATGCACCAGGCATGATCAAACAGAAAAGTAGACCTGATAGGCCAAATGGCCTAATTCCAATTTCCGACAATCTGTGAACTTAAGTTGTCAGGATTATTTTCCCAAGGATGCAGTAGAAGATAAGTTTGATAAATTCTTGACTGAACAGTCAATGGGACTGTGGGATAGGTTTGAGGGGCTGAATGGTCTACAATTATTCATATTTGCTGTGCCCTTGTCTCTGAAAATAGAAGTGACTTGCTGTGAGATTAACACACTTTAAAATAAAAAGGTCGCCCATTTCCATTTGAAATAAAGTTGTTCATTTCTCCTTTGGATTATGCGGTCTGTGGTGTTGCCATCCCCAGTGAACAGTGAAGCCTGGGTCATTGAGGATATTCCAGGCTGACCTTGACTGACCATTGATGGAAAGTGGAGTCAATGTTTACTGGGAACAGACAGAAGAGAGGGTGGTTAGCTACAATCAGACCAGCCATGATGTTTTGAAACTGAGCAGCAGGCTGGACGAGCCGAACTGCTGCTCCTATATCACACGTTGTTCTGTCAACTCATCCCTCCAGTCTGTTACAGACGATAAAAAAGTTCTCATTCAGCCAGTCAGCATCGTTACAACGCAGCAGATCCTCCTCCGTCTGTATCTCATTGCGGAATCTGCTCTCCCCCATTTGTATCCCATTGCAGACGCTCTGTCTCCATTTGACATCTTATTGAATGACTATCCTGGTGCTTGAGCAAACTGAGCTCCATTCCCTTCATCCGGTTCATGAGTATAGATTGTAATTTAGTGATGACCTCACACAGATCCCTGAAGAATTCGACTAGTTACAGCTTTCCAAATGAGTAATGGTCTCCACTTTATATTTCCAATCAGCTACCCAGGGCGCCTCTGCTCCTGTGTAACAGCCTGGGATGGTTATATGGCGTCCTCCTATGCTGTGTAATTTACTGAAATGACTTGAACACGTCATTCTGTTTCTGTCTAACCCCAGACAGGGGAAGGGCAGAGAGTCTGCAATGGGATACAAACGGGGAGGGAAAAATGCCTGCAGTGGGATACAGACAGGATGACGGCAGAAGCGTCTGCAATGGGATACAGACAGGGGCGGCAGACCGACTGCACTGGGATAGAGACGGGGATGGGCAGAGCATCATGCAATGGGATAGAGATGGGGGAGGGAAGAGCGTCATGCAATGGGATACAGGCATTGGATTCATAGGATCCAAACATGATACAGACAGGGGGAGGACAGAGAATCTGCAATAGGATACAGACAGGAGGAGGGAAGAGCGTTTCAAATGGGATACAGATGGGGAGACAAGAACATCTGCAATGGGACACAGACGGGGGAGGACAGAGCGTCTGCAATGGGATACAGACATTGGAGGGTATAGCGGTCACAATGGGATACAGATGGGGAGGGCAGAGAGTCTGCAATGGGATATAGACATTGGAGGGCATAGCGTCCCCAGTAGGATATACACAGGAGGAGGGCAGAGAATCTGCAGTGGGAGACAGACTTTTGAAGTGTGTAGTGTCTGCAATGGGAAAGAGACAGGAGGACGGCAGAGCATCATGTACTGGCATCCAGACAGAGGACGGCTGTGACCAAACCTTCAGCAAAAAAACAAGCATTTCAATAAGCGTGATGGGAACTTTTTCTTTTGGGGAAAAGACAAAACAGCAGAAAATTATTTAAATGCGAGGAGAATGCAGAACTCAGTGTTATAGAGGGGTTTGTGTGTCTTCGTATGTGAATCACATCAAATTAACCTGAAGATTCAGTAAGTGATTTGGAAGGTAAATGGAATGATTCTGTTTCGTGCAAGGGGTGTTGGGTATGATCTTAGCGACGTTTTTCTGCATCACATAGGGTACTGCTGAGATCAAATCTGATGTATTATGTGTCGGTATAATTGCCTTAGCTAAAGAAAACAAAATTGGTTTCGAAACGTCTCAAAGATCATTCTCTTTTCTCGTTCTTGGGACGAAGGCATTACATTATGAAGAATTAACAACTCAGCCCGAGAATGAGGAATGTTTTATTGACCATATAAGATCTTGAGAAGAGTGTGGTTGGTGAATACTGGATGGATATTTCTTCTTGTATGGGAGGTAATAACTGGGGGAAAAATTTAAAAATAAGACAGGTTCAAAGGAAAGGTCATTGGACCGAAAAAATGAACTCTGATTTCTCTTCATGCAACCTGCCAGACCGGCTGAACTTTTCCAGCAATTTCTGTATTTGTTTAAGACTAAAACATATTCATCTATGAAACACTTAGTTTTACATTATGCATGCACATATTAATACATCTTCAAAACGAGTAGGGACATTTATTGTTAATGAATTGATTCTGCGTATGACATCAGCAATAATGCATTGACCTGGAGTCGAGAATGTGATGGAATCATGTAGATCGGACAATGTTCAAGGAGAGCTCACATGGTCCAGTTTGGGGACTGATAACGTTAATGATTTAACTTACAGGTGAAAAATGTAGCCTACCTGTGAAGGAACAGTCTATTGCTCCATTTCTGTTTCCCTGTCGCTCGTCACAGCAATGTGGGGGAGTGTTAAAAAAACGACCAGTCGTTTTTCCCACTCATGGCGGATTCCTGGCGGGTATTCATTGGAATCTCCCCACTGCTTGAAACAAAGCAATTCAGCTAAATCCAACTGCTTCTGGAAAAAATCCCAGTATCAGAGGGTGATGCGAGCAGAATAACTTCAGAAGTAATTATTCAGACTCGATCGTGAGGGGAATCGACAGGAGATTCTGTAATCTCCTGTAATGGCTGCAAATTGGAATCCAGGATGGTACCCCCCATCTCAGTCCTTAATTCTATGTCATTCCCAGACTATGTTAGGAAAATTAAACTCTCCTGCTATGGTAATCCTATTGGCCCTGCAAGTCTCCCCAATCTCTCAACATAATTTTGTTCCTCTAATTCCCCAATTGCTGTTTGGGGGCCTATAGACATAAAGCATATCAGGATAAATGATTGGAGGTTCTGAACAGCCTTGTTCCTTTTATGAGTGAAGAGTCTGAAATTCATTTGAAGGAAGTGGGGTTTGTGACTGAACCTGAATAAAATACTTTACGTTTTTGCAAATTATAAATAACAGAAATTGCAATGACCTTCACCATAGTTGATAGAATTGACAGGGACAGACTTACCAGGAACACCAATAATACGAGGACGGGGTAGTATCCGACTTGAATAATCCTCAGTATGGCTTCGATCCGCAACTCTAACCATAGCCAATCCTGAGGAAGCCAGTAAAGACCCAAAGATAAACGCCTGTCCATTGTTGGAACATTTCAGTCTATTGTTCTCAAATTCGGATCCATTGCTTGAACATTTCAGTCTATTACTCTGATTCACTTCCTCTCCCTCTCTCTGGAGCTGCTGATCCCTATCGTGTTGAGGATGACTCTGTCCCTGTACTACTGGATAACATGTTCTAAGAAGCCCCTTAACTATGAAAGAGGGAAACTCGCCAGTGACACAGTTGTGTTTTGGCAGGATAGGAATTGCTGGGCTCCTGAGGCCATCTGTGTCTGATCACCAGGTCTGCTGCTTTCTTTGATTTATTTGTTTATGTTTAACTTTGACATATATCTTACCATCATTTAACGGCTTAGCTGGGGTTAAGCATTTTTGAGAGACACCGACAGTGCCATAGACTGTGTAGATACAGCCCATTCCTTGTGGTCCTTGTAGCATCGGCCAGGTCCTGTGGCGTGATGGTCAAGCTGTCACAGAACCAGGATTCTTATTTTTACATTTAGCCACATATTGCCGGGGTCTTGGCGTGATTGGAAGGCATGAAATATCTCCCGGCTGCCACACACTCTCTCTGAGTTTTCTCTCAGAATTGTCTTTTGATGATCTTTCTTCCTGGATTGGAGAACTGCATGCGAAACAATCTGTTTCCTGAATGTTTTGTGAAAAGTGTGTGTTTCAAGGATGTTACCATATTGGAGACATTACTGTGCAGCAGTTAAGTAATCTATTTGTCAGTTATGTTTTCCAACAGAATTAAGTTATTCCAAGTTACTCTTGTTTTGTTGTATTTTATCTACTGTGATTGAATATATTGTATTTTGCTTAATGTTGAATAATTTGAACAAGCGAATTGCATCTGAAACAGAGCACTTCACATTTACCTTTAAAACAAGAAAATGTTCGTATCAAGACTATTTTCATCAAATATGTTCAGGAACATCTGCTCGTGAGCATCGAAAGAAGGACAGTTGTTCATGTTTTAATTGGATAATTACTTAATGGACAACATGTTGCAGAAACACGGGATTTGACAGTGGAATGCGCCAAGCTGGGGGTGTATGGCTCTATCAGGAATTATACTGGATACTCAATCCACCTCACAGATGCAGCCCAGACACTTATAAGCCCAGGTGAGGTATCTGCTTAGCGTGAAGCACCGTGCAGATCAGGCTCAGTACAACCAAGCAATCTTTCCAAGGTTGAGACTGTGCAGACCAGGTAAAAACAATGACTGCATATGCTGAAAACCAAATACTGGATTCGTGGAGCTTGAAGAGCACAGCAGTTCAGGCAGCAGCGAACGAGCAGCGCGAAACGTTGATTTCGCTGCTCGTTAAATGCTGCCTGAACTGCTGTGCTCTTCCAGCACCACTAATCCAGTACTGTGCAGACCAGGCTCAGTACAACCCAGCAATCTATCCAGGATGGAATACGGCGCAAGTCTCACCAGGCCACTATCTATCTGTCCAACGTGGTTTTCTAGCAAAGACCACACCGCTGCATTGATTCATTAACCCGGATTAAACGGTCTGTCCAGCATGAGGTGATATGCAGCCTACACCAGTGTCTTGCTTTACAAATGCGACAAGATTTCTTTTCAGTATTGGTGGGTGTACAGTGAATAGCAGTGAATTGATCTGTAAACCTGGAGAAGTTACCCTCCCAACATGGAGAGCTCTGTACCCTATCCCGGTGCATTGTTCTGTAACACTGTGTTAGATCCCTGCCCAGCGTGGGGAAACTTGCAGCCCACGCTGGACGTGACAGGAGGTGCAGCTGCCAGCCATTTACAGCTCTATATCTCCAGGGGTGCTGTGGGTGTGAAAATCACTGCCAGAGAGATTGGCAGGGGAATCAGTTGAAATACCAACCAACAAACGAATTTTGGGAAAAAGAGAGAGGGAGATTGAGAGAATATTTCATAGAAGATCACAGGTTTCAGTATGCTGATATGAAGATATTTCCTCAGTACCCTGCAACATGAGCCATTATTCTCAGGATTGATGGGTGAATGGGATATGGGTGTGCGTTCAGATGATGGACAGTTTTGGATGAGCTTTTGTTCCGCAGCTCTGTAACTGCGAGTGAGGTCAGCAGAGTATGACCCATTGGGCTGAACCTAACAATAATTTATCTTTGTGTGATTTTTATTGAGTGTGACAGAGGTGTTGCCTGCAAGAGGCTGAGCAAGTTTCCTGGCGCTATCGTATCGAACTCACCTCATTAACTTCCCAGCCATCCCGTGATGTCCTTCTCATTCAATGCCAGCCCGATTGTTCCATCCATCATGGCTGGAGTTACTCACCATCGCCCGGATACCCACGGATATTCCGTGATCCCTGGCACTAGTGCCATCTTTAAAAGGCCAATGGGCACACGGTTGTTCTTTCTCTGTTTGGAGCTTCCCTGCACAGTTTACCACGAGCATGGCAGATAACAGGAAATTACACCACGGTTTATCGACACAGACACGGAGGTCCTGGTGGATGGGCTCGTACCGAGTGGGACAATTCTCTTCCCAGAGGGAGCCAAACCACCAGACACACCGAGCATGGTCTGACCTCACCACCCAGCTCAGTGCAGGATCTGCGGTCTGAAAAAAAGTCTAGCAATACAGGACAAGCATCAATAACCCTCCCCGCTCTGGCAGGATAAGGGTCACCATATTCTCTCTACTCTCTCACACTCATTGTATATCTGTTATAGCATTGACCATAGAACAAGGCTCATGCTCCACCACTCTTACTACTGCATGCAAAACCTTATCTCTCTCTCTCTCAACACTCGCCTTTGGAGTATCCCCACATGTTGATAGAATATTCTGAAGAATGTTGATTTTGGAATGTTCCAAATAGTGTTCCAAGTAATTCCCACATTCAGGAAAATGTCAATGCCCCAGCATGTAACACAGAAAGGTAGGGAGTAAAGGTGTGCAGTTTTCAAATCGCATAAAATTCAAATCCACCAAGAGGCCATTCAGTCCTTCAAACGCATTCTGGCATTTAATAAGATCAGGGCTGATCTAATGGTTTTCTCAGCTCCAAGTTGCAGGATCTTTCAGTCATTTATCCCCCGGCTCCCTGTCACTGAGCAGACTACACTTGGGCACTTTTACCCCGGTTTTCTTCAACGCCCTGTTCGAGGGCGTTTTCCATGGGAATGCACTCTCCTAACAATGTGTTGCATCAGCTTTATACTTTTATGTCATGGTAAGTATGCTTTACACAGATCAATCAAAAACATGCGCTTATTTTATGGTTATCGACATCCAATCACAATTAGTAATTCTGGCTATTTCACTTGTCTCACCTTATTGTAATCAGCCAAAGGCAGCTGCTGATCACTTGTCTCATTATAAAATACAATTTCTGGCAGAGAACGTTTTTATCCTCAGTCGTTATCTTGGCCATTATCTGAATTGTACTTTTATCCTTGTTATGAAAGTTTCTCTTGCTCTTTGTCTGTGACTGCTTCTGTGTGTAACAGTTACACAGTCTCCCACTCAGTTGGCTGGACGGCTGGTTTGTGATGTAGAAGGAGGCCAATAGTCACAGGTTCGATTACCCCAGACTGACAGAGGTTATCATGAAGGGAACGCTCTCTCACCCTCAACCCATCACCCGAGTTGTGGTGACCCTCCGGATAAACCACCACGAATGGTCGCACTCTAATGGCAGAGCAGCCCCATGGTCCTTTGGAACGCTATTCTATCACTGTTAGCTTTTTAAAATGTTTTCTAGATTATCATTTCATTTTGCCAGACGTTCTGGAGCAATGCCATTTTGTAGCACTGTCAGCGCTTCCCCATGTTGTACATTGCTGCCCATTCCCAGATACTCGTTGACTATATTATTACTTATGAACCTTCTGTCTGCGCCTGAAAAGTATTCAATATCTCTTCTTCTGCAGGTCTGTGGGGAAGAGAGTTCCAAAAACACACCACACTGAGAAAACAAACTTAAAAACCATCTGGGGCGTGTGGTTACTTTTTGTCTACTTACCCGAGAATGGATATAATTACTTTAGGAGCGATTCAGAGATGTTTCACTTCATGCACGCCAGGGTAGAACGCCTTATGTTATGGAGACTTTAACAGATTACTCTTATTGAAACATACAAGACCTTGAGGAAAGTGGATCATATAGATACCAACTGGATTTTTCTAAATGGTCTAACCTTGTTGTCATTGTTATAGAATCTCGACCGTGTGGAAGCAGTACATTCTGTCGATCAAATCCGCTCTGACCCCCAGACCAGCGTCCCTCCCAGAACATGTCCCCCTACCCTATCCATGTAACCCTGTATTTCCCATGACTAACCCACCTAACCAACACATCCCTGGGCACTATGGGAAATCTAGCATGGCCAATCCACTCTGAGCTGCACAACTTTGGACGGTGGCAGGAAACTGGAACGTTAAAAGGTAATCCATATAGATACATTGAGAATGTTCAAACTTCACATAGAGTATCACCTGAGGTTGGAATTGAACCCAGCCACTTTGGTGATGTGAGATAGCAGTGCTGACAACAGATCCACCATGCTCCTCCACTATTTATATTAGTTACTTGTAGCTGACTAAAGAAATCTGCCTAACTTGTTCCTCGCTCTGAACCTGACCCAGTCTGAGAACTTTATCATCGGCCATATCACCAACCTGGTTACATGTAAGATTTGTTGTGAACAGTGAATGATCGGGACGAGAAAAAGAAATAGTGACACGCTCCAACCCCGTTCAGAACCGGAATGAGGAGACATTTACCAACTAGGATTTCATTCAAGTGGGAATTCTCTTTTCCATAAGTTTGGGATGAATGAATCTTTATATTATATCAAGGCTGGTTTCATCTGATTTTCCATACACAGGTGAATCAGGCAGAATGGTACATGGAGAGAAAAGTATAGCTGGGAACACAATGAGATGAGCCACGACCTTATTTACTAGTGGAGTAGTGTCAAAGGGCCGAATGGCCCACTTGTGTCCCTCATCCCTGTGTTCTAATGTTCCATTCAGCCCTTCGGACCTGCTACACAGGGGCAGATCGGGGCCACTTTGATGGTTTGGTGTAGTTTCAGAAAAGTACTTGGAAAATCCAGGCTGGATCAGGAAGTGACCCCGTCCACCCAGTCCCTCTGTCCACGCTTCCCTTCTCTATAATTTCTGCTCCAATCATGAGTCATGCTACAGACCCAGATTTGCTGTGAATACAGCCATCTACCCGCATCCAAGGTGAACTCAAACAAATCCTCTGCTCTCCCTGAATGCAGCATTGTACGACACCATTTTCAGGACAATAACCAGATACTTTCCAAAAGAACGTAAGAAATAGGAATATTCGGCCCCTCAAGCCTACTCTGTCATTTAATCAGAACACTGCTGATCTAATTCAGGGCTCAACTTCAATTTCCTGTTACTCCCTAGTATCCCTCACTCGTTGATATGTCAAAACCCAATCCACCCCGTCTGCAAAGACATTCAATGTCCCAACCGCCACACTCTCTGAGTTAGGGAATTCCAGAAATTCACTACCTTCTGAAAGATGACATTTCCTTGCATCTCAGTTTGAAATCGATATCTTTTATTCTGTATTTACATTCCTGTGTTCGGGACTCTGCGCTGAAATTGATCCACATTCTCAAAAGATACCTTGTCAAGCCCCCTCTCTATCTTATACGTTTCAGTAAGATCATCCTAATTCATTTCAACCAGAATGAATAATTTTCTTACCACTTTAGATGTACTCAATAATTCAACACTATCATTTCAGGAACCCACCTAACGAAGCAACGTACTTACTTGCTGTATCAGCATGCTGATGTTATGTTTCAGACACAAGAACAATCCCATCCCTTTGCACTGTTCCTTTTGTGGGTGTCCTCTCCATTAAATAACAGCCTGGCTTTCGGTTCTCAGTGTCATCCTCAACCTCGGATGTGTATTGCACTCAGCTCCTGCCATCAGGCTATCACTATATGGACTGTTAATAAATCTTGCCATTGGACTGATATTTGTGATACTCCAGAAGATACAATTTACCAGGGAGATCCATTAACCCTGACTCTCCGATTTCTATGTGTTAACCAACCGTCATCCCATGTTAATATATTATTTGTCATACCATGAGCTTCTGTATTGTGTAGCAATTTTTATTTTTTGAAACCTTATGCAAAATCACTGGAAAGCCAATTGTCTACCAGTCACCCTTTTCCACGCCCGTTTGTTCCATTCTCAGGGATCTCC
The DNA here is from genome assembly GCF_047496795.1 of Chiloscyllium punctatum. Lineage (NCBI taxonomy): Eukaryota > Metazoa > Chordata > Chondrichthyes > Orectolobiformes > Hemiscylliidae > Chiloscyllium > Chiloscyllium punctatum. The sequence goes on from NW_027309956.1 coordinate 265,205, forward strand.
AGAAATGCATTGCAAGATTTTGCTGGCAATTTATGGATTTCCCTTTCACAACATCATGCTGACTCTGAGTGAAGCTTTTCTAAATGTCCTGCGATGCCTTCCTTAATAACAGACTCTCGCATCTTCCCATCAATAATGGTGAGGCTGAATAGTTCCTGCTTTCAGTCTCACTCCTTCCTTGAAGACAGGCTCCACATTGGAGGATCTCCAGTTTCGCTGGAACACTCCTGTAATCCAGAGAGTTATGAAATATTTCACACAGTCCGTCCAGTCATTCTGTAATCGCTGCTTTTAAAACCAACTATGAATTACTGCTGACCTGTCCCACGCTTACTCTTATTTGTTTATTTAAAAACCTTGTTCCTTTTGTTAGAGGCAGTTCAAGAACTTCCCTCCGAGTACCATTTTGATTACATCATTGAAATACTTACAGTGCCTTCTCCTGTGAGGAATGACATAACATTCTGGTGTAAAATATCTGTCTGCCAATAAGATATCAAGTACCTGAATTTCTTTGTTTAAAGGGGTTGATGATCTCTACAGTGAAAACTTATTTCTGGCCAGATTTATGTAAGAAAAGGAATTCTTATACTACACAGTCAGCGTGCACTTGCCTTTAAGCAGAGTGAGACGAAGGCTGAGTATACTTTTGAAATTTGGATCACAGTGTGAATTCAGTGCAAAGGGGAGAGGTGTTTTCAATAAGATTTACTCCAAGAAGGAAACTTTCCGGAGTGAGATGTGAGTGGGAGGTGTAAAACAGTATGAATGGAGAGGCCGAGCCACACTGAGACCAGAGGCAAAGTGGCAGCACAAAACGCAGCTTGATGCTCGTGCAGGCCAGGTCGGCTTGAACAAAGAGCTTCAGATGAAGTGGGTAGGGATAATAATGTGAGAGAATGTGCTCCGTAATTTGAGAGGGAGAACCTGGCAGCAGGATGAAGACACGTGCAGGGAAAGGGTGGAGCAGCAATGGCAGGAATTTCTGGGGTAATTCAGGAAGCACAGCTGAAATGCATGCCCAGCATCTGCTCATGGTCCCTGGAATAAACACCCCAAATCTGGCCCTCCACTAACGCTCATCAATAGTAACCTTGACAGCTTTTGTCAATCATGGCTGGTTCAGCTTCTTATCGAGTCCTTCTACTTCAATAGAAAAAAATAATTGCTGAGCATTATGGGATATCTGCTTGAATGTTTGCCCATTTATACTCACTGACCTTGTTCTGGGTCTATTTTCACGTCCTACTTCAGAACGGAAGTGAGACAGATATCCTCCACTTAGATATCTGGTTCTTTTCAATCATTCAGGGCGGACGTCTGCATGTGGCTGAGCACATGATCGGCGGAGGCTGACTCCATTCGCCCAGTTTCTCCGTCCCTGCTGTTTCTGGTTAATGATGCCACATTCCAGTGGGCAGCCTCTGACGTGACCTCCTTTTCCGTCAAACCAGAAATCCCCAAACTCCGGTGGACAGGGCCTTTAGCTGTCACTGTCCTATCTCCCGCGGTGCCGCCCTCACTCCGTCCCCTCCTTCCCAGAACAATGATAGGTTCCTCCTTGTCCTCACTTCCTACTGTACTAGAATCCACATTCACAGAATCATCCTCCACCACTTCCACCACCCTCCAGCAGGACAGTACCATCAAACACATCTTTGCCTTCTTTCCACTGTCAGCTTTTCACAGGGACCATTCCCTCTACGACACCCTCCATCATCCCGAGCACTTCCCCACTCTGCCATGGCACCTTCCTATGCAATTGCAGAAACTGCAACACTTGCCCATTCACCTCTTCCCTCCTCACTGTCTAAGGACCCAGTCACACCTTCCAGGTGAAGCAGCATTTCACTTTTGCTCTTTAAATCCAGTCTCCTGCCATTGCTGCTGACAATGCAGTCTCCTTTACATTGAGGAGACCAAACAGAGACTGCATTGCGAAACACGCCCACTCTTCAGGAATAACTCTGATCTTCTCATCGCTTCCCATTTCAATAACCTACCTTGCTCTCATGCTAACGTTTCAGTTCTGGGCTGCTGCAATGTCTTAATGAAACACAACCCAAGCTCGAGTACACCTCAGTTTACACTTTGGTGCGTTTCAGCTTGTAGGGGTTAATATTCAGTGACATGTCTCCTCATGTCTCAACTTAAAGGATTTAAGTGCTTCTGTACCTCTTAATGCTGTAAACCCCTTTACGTGCTACTCTTGGCCTATGCCAGTAAATTCTCCTCTCACAGGTATCTGTTTTAAGAAGGTCTCACACATTCTTCTCAATCCCTCACAGTAGCCAAACTTTGATTTATGGACCAACTGATCAGCATAAGCCATTTCAGCTTCTAATCTTGTGATTTTAACTCTCTGCTCTGACACATGAGTTCTCACGACTGCAGGAAGTGAATTTCTGAACTCCTCCAAAGTAAGGATCTCTCTAATAGTGCCATACGCTTGCTCTGCTTTTAATACCTTTCCCCAACTTTCCAAATTACTTTGTTTGATTCTTTTAAACTCAATGTACATTTAACCAGTACGTTTTATTTAGATTCCTAAAACGCTGTCTGTCGGTTTCTGGCACAAGCTCGTATGCACTTCAGATGGCTGTCTTCACCTCCTCATACTCCCCAGATACCTTCTCCAATAGGGATGCAAAACCTCACCCCTTCTACCCACCAGCTTTGTTTGGATCAACTAAATCCGCATGGTCACTGGCCACCGCATTCGTTTATCGACTTTCTCAAATAAAATTAAAAAGTCTTCCTTATCCTTCTCATCAAATGTAGACAATGCCTGCGTGTATTGAAGCAGATCCCCATCAGGCCTTTGGCTACCGTAGAGTTGTTCATCCTCACTATCATAGAACATGGAACATAGAACAGTACAGCACAGAACAGGCCCTTCAGCCCACGATGTTGTGCTGACCATTGGACGACAGCCTTGTCTTATAGTAAAGGTAGTTGTGAAATGGGTGTTCCAGCTGTGATGCAGCTGGTCAGACCACTCATTTTAAGCAAAACGCAATTTATTTAATCTCTCTAATAAAAATGCGTAAAAAGTGGAGTTTATAATAACATAACTACCAGAAACCTTAACAGAATAATTGATGAAGTACCTTCTACTAATGAACTGTTGCAATGGACTAACATCTCATAAAGTCATCCCTTGGCAAAAAGACACATCCGAAGCCCTTCAGTCTTGCATGCAGTTCTCCAATTCAGGAGGAAACTGCATCAAGACAGACTTCAGAGAGAATAGCAGCAAAGGATCTTTTACTGAAGCGTCCACCCCTTCGCTGACCCCAAGCACCTGGTGACTGTTACAGCTCAGAAAAAGTGCAAGTCTGGTCTGTGAGAGCTGGCCATTGCTGTCACTATTTAAAAGCAAAACCTAAGAACCTCCTAAATTATTTACTTTGTCATTTTTAGTCGGCAGTTCAGCTTTTAAGATCTCTCTTTAAAGAAAAGGAGCAAACAAAACCGTTTTTTTCGTAGTGACAGCATTGTCAGAGATGTTAGAAACCTGGTCCTTTACAATAATTCTCAAGGGGCTTCCTCGTGTTACTGGCCACACGATTGACTCAGAGGGACAGTTACAGAAGTCAGACGTTTAGTGGACAGGCACAGACCATATTTCAAAGATGTGCGTCAAAGCTGCTGGAACTCCTATTCAACATGAAGCACCACATAGGATACACCAGGCAGTGAACAACAGACCGATACAAACCCCCATTTCCAACATGGAGCAGCACATGGGACACACCGGGAAGTAAACAACAGACCGATACACAGCGCCATTTCCAACATGGAGCAGCAATGGGACACACCGGGAAGAGAACAACAGAACAATACACAGCCCCATTTCCAACATCGAGCAGCACATAGGACACACCGGGTTGTGAACGACAGTCTGACACACCCACCTATCCCCGTCCATAGAACACCACTTGGAACACACCTGGAAGTGAACAACAGCCCGACATACACCCCGCCTTTCCATCATGGAGCAACACATGGGTTACACCAAGCAGTGAACAACAGCCCGACACACACTCCCATTTCCAAAATGGAGCAACACATGGGACATCTCAGGCAGTGAACAACAGCCTGACACACCCACCCAAGCCCGTCCGTGAAACACCACTTGGGATACACGGGGACGTGAACAACAGCCTGACACACACCCCGCCATTCCATCATGGAGCAACACATGGGATACACCGAAAGTGAATAACAGCCCGACACACACCCCATTTCGAAAATGGAGCAGCACATTGGACACACCAGGATATTAACAGCCCGACACAAAACCCCATCCGTGAACATGGAACAGCACATGGGACACACTAGGATGTGAACAACAGCCTGACACACACCCAGACTTTCCATCATGGGGCAACACGTGGGACACGTTAGGCAGTGAACAACTGACCGATGCACACAGCCCCATTTCCAACATGGAGCAGCAAATGGGACACACCGGGAAGTGAACAACAGCCTGGCACACAACACCCCCCACCCCGTCCATGGAGCACCACAAGATTCACACCGGAAAGTGAACACCAGCCTGACACACACCGTTTCATTGTTTCTGAACTTCACAATGCCAGCACTCGGTACACTATGGAGCCAAATACAAATGCAAAGGAAAGATCCAGAGGGACAGAGAGATTCACAGTAAAGACAGAAACAGACAGTTAATTAACTGAGAACATGCTGTGGAAATATGGTGTAAAAGATGGATAGTGGGAATAACTGGAGGATTGATTTATTAGCAACATTACAAGAATGAGAATATTGAATAAAGGTATTTTCAGATAAGCTGAAATGGATTGTCTCATCAAATTCTGAATCGGTTTCACAAAATACTTCAAACAACATAAACTGAGAGAAGACCAACACGGAGAGCTGTGCAGGCCAAAGTAGTGTATTGCTAGGTAAACCGGATTATCTGCCCAGCAAGAGGAGCATTGCTAACCTTTACTATCATATGGGAACAATACATACATCAACTACACACAACAGGGGAAGACTTCTATCTCCATTTCAATATAAGGTGTATGTATGTGTATGTGTGAGTGAGTGAGTGATTGAGTGATTGAGTGAGGTGAGGGTGTGCATTTGGGTGTTTGAATGTGAAAATCAATGTTTGAGAGAAAATGACCTTGACGGAACCCAGTTTAAATATGACCAACTGGCAGGGATTTGGATAATAGACACAGAGAGACTGAGGGAAGTCTCATGGACAGGTGAGTTAAAGTGCTTAAGAATATTAAAATAAAGGCATTGCTAGACACAATAGCGATATAGATCAGAGCGCACAGAAATGTCAGATGGATGGGAGTTTGATCTGAGTTCGAATCAGATTTGTTCCTACAGGTTTCAACCCGAGAGTGTCAGCATTAACTCTGTCTTTCACAGCTCAACGTTCAAACAGCAGACGAGTTATGCCAGTGAAGTTCATTCTGGAACATTGAGTAATTAAAGTTAAGGAATGGTGTGAGAACTCAGCGCATGGCCAAAGGGATCACCAAAGTTGTGATTCATCTGTATCAAACACCACATGCAAGTTCCCCTCCAAGCCAATCACCACCCAGACATGGAAATATGCCAGTGGTCCTTCACAGTCGTTGGGTCAGAATCCTGGAATTCCCTCCCTAACGCCATTATGGGTCAATCCACAGTAAGTGGATTGCAGCGATTCAAGAAGGCAGCTCAGCAACATTTTCTCATGGGCAACTAGCAATGGGCGATTAATGCTGGCCAGCCAACCATGCCCAAGACCCAGAAATGAATAAAAAACGATATTAGCCAGGGATGGGATGGAGTCCCAGGATGGAAATGGAGTCTGTAAACATAATAGAGGACAATGACCTTCACACTCCAAATATTTAAACATCAAGGACAGGGAGACAATGGTTCACATCTGAAACTGGTAGGTCAACATAGAGACCCATGAGTAACACTGTCAGAATCAAGGAGGGAGACAGTAATTGAACACGTTCCCTGATGCATTTAGTAGTGGTCTGCACAGTGAATATCTGGATTCGAAGTCTCAACATGAACAATAATGGTGGCAAAAATTGAAGACGACATGAAAGATTCAGTAATGCAGTCATAACTGTTTTATAGAAAAACATAGCTGGATGGTGTGACTTACCAGGGACACCAACGATACACAGGAGAGGATAATAAAAATATTGAATAATGCGAAGAGCATAAAGGATTCGCAATGTTAATGAAAACCAATCATAATATTTAGAAAGAGACCAAATATAATCAGATAAACCCCTGTCCATTGTTGGAACATTCCAGTCTAATGTTCTCGGATTATGATCTCTCCTCCCCTTCTCTATCTGGAACTGCTGATCCATGTTACTGCTGCCGGTGATGCCGCTGCTCATACTTTGGGATAACAAATTGAAAAGTGCCCATTTATCATTAAAAGTTGGGAAGTCTCCACTGGGATAATTCGAATCCATGGAAACTGACATTAATCACAGTCACCCAACAAACAGGCTCAGTTAACCCCTTCCTTACATAACATTTCATATGATAATAAAAGGGAATATTTACTCAGTCTCGATGGAATGTATGAGGGTTACTGGCAGACCGACTATAAATCGTTCAATTTCTTTTTTACTTTTTCCATGTATGTGGGAGTATTGCCAGAGCACTGCGGGAGACAGGAACAAAATTGCAAACCAGCTGCATAAAATGTCTTGCTGGGAAGTTTTTGGGTACATTAACTTAAGGGAGAAAGTGAGAATTTCAATTGCTGGAGATAAGAGTCGAGAATGTGGTGCTGGGAAAGCACAGCAGGTCAGCCAGGATCAGAGGATCATTGACATTTGTTGTATAAGCGCTACAACAGGAACGAGGCTTGTGGCCCAAGGGGGCTGAGAGATAAATGGGAAGGGAATGGTGTTCGGGAAAGTAGATGAAATTGGGGTTGGAGGTGATATGTCGGAGAGGAGGGTGGGCAGATAGATGGGAAGGAAGATGGACAGGTAGGACAGGTTATGGGGAGGTGCTGATTTGGAAGATTGGAAATGGGAAAGGTTGGAGGGACGTGAAATGAGAAAACTGTTGAAATCCACATCGATCCCATATGGTTGCATGGTCCCAAGTTAAAAGATGAGTCTTTCCTCCTCCAGGCATCAGGTGGTTAAGGTTTGGCGGTGGAGGAGGCCAAGGACCTGCATGTCGTTGGTTGAGTGGGAGGGGAAGTTAACGTGTTCAGCGAGGGGATGGTGGGGTTCATAGGTGCGAGTGCCGTAGCAATATTCTCTGAACTGTTTCACCCATTGGCTTCCTCTCTTCCCAAAGTAGAGGATACATCAGGAGCAGCGGATACTGTAGGCACTGTGCGTGGAAGTTCAGGTAAAACTCCGAAGGATGTGGAAAGATCCTTTGGGGTCTGGGATGGAGGTGAGGGGGAGGTGAGGGTACAGGTTTTCCAATTCTTGCGGTTGCAGGGGAAGGTGCCAGGAGTGGAGGGGGGTTGGTGGGTGGCGTGGACCTGACAAAGCAGTCGAGCGGGGAATGCTCTTTATGGAATGCAGACCGAATAGGTAGGGAAATGTATCCCTGGTGATGGGGTGTGTTTGTGGGGGAGGATAATGCGTTGTATCAGGAAGTTAGTTGGATGGAAGCCGAGGAATAGGGTGTTCTTTTCCTGTTGAGCTTGGAGGGGTGGAATTCGAAGACTAAGGTTCAGGAAGTGGATGAGATGCTCTGGATGGCATCGTCGACTACGTGGGAGGGGAAATTGCTGTCTTTGAACAATGAGGACATCTGGGATATACACTGGGTTCAGAGTGTGTTACTGGAAAAGCACAGCAGGTCAGGCAGCATCCGAGGAGCAGGAAAATTCAACATTTTGGCAGAAGTCCTTCATCAGGAATCACCTTCTCCCTCACTTTCATCTAACTATCACGTTCTCGGCTACCTTCCCCCCAAACCCACTCCCCTCCCATTTCTGTCTCAAAACCCCCGGCCTCATTTCTGATGAAGGGCATTTGTCCGAAACGTCGATCTTCCTACTCCTCGGATGCTGCCTGACTTGCTATGCTTTTCCAGCACCACATTCTCGACTCTAATCACCCGCATTTGCAATACTCACTTTCGCCTACACGTTAGTTTCAGCCATTTCTGTAATACTGACTTTAATTCTGTTCTCACTGCTTTCGAAAAGGTTCTGTTAATGTTGAAAGCGATCAGAAAAAAATTCCAAGTATATTGACAGTGCTGGGTAGGGTGGTGGTGGCGAGTGATGTTGAGCTACAGGGAGAGTATAAATGGGCTGGGGCTATATTCCCTGGAGCGTTGGTTATGACGAGTAACCTTACTGAGGTTTATCGCAGTCAATCCGATGCTCCAGGGTGAGCAATTCCAAAGGTCAGGGAAATAGACAGGACAGGTATTCACATTGAAACTGGACTATTATTTATGATACAACCAGTTGCAGGGAGATTGAAGAATAGGACTGGTTGTAGAAATCAGAATTTCGAGGATCAAATCACATGAATGAGAACAAAATTAAGGCATTGCCATATTAAATTAAATGATTAGTTATATCACATTCTCAATCCACCTCACAGAACCAGACTGGACACCATAAACCCAGAGGAGATATCTGTTCAGCGGGGAACACTGCACAGACCAGGCTAGTGCACTGCTGAACACCACCCTACAATCAGTCCAGAGCGGAACACTGGGCATACGATAGCAGTACACCCAGATGAGTATGTGTTCAGCAGAGAGCTCTGTGCCGTCTGTACTGGTGTACTGTGCAATGCAACCCACAATCTACCGAGAGAGGAAAGGTATGCCGACCACAGCAGTGCATTGATGTATAAACCCAGATGAGATATGTGACCAGGTTGTGGAATAGTGTCCATCACCCCAGTGCATTTGTCAGAACACTGTGTTGGATCACTGCCCAGCGTGGGGAAACTCGCAGCCCATGCTGGAAGTGATAGGGTGTGCAGCTCCCATCCATTTACAGCTCCATATCTCCATTGTGCCATGACAAGGGGTGCTGTGGGTGTCAGCATCACTGCCAGGGAGAGATGGCGGGGGAATCAGTTTAAGTATCAACATATAGCAGGGGTTTGCGGAATAGACAGACAGGGGGAGACTGAGAGACAATGTCATGGGAGGATGTGGTCACAGGTTCCAGACTGCTGAATGAAGACATTTCGACAGTATTCTAAAACATGAGACAGTGTTTCCAGGAAAGATGGTTGAATGGGATAATGGTGTGAGTTTAGGTGTTGGAGAGCATTGGGTAATCAATTGTTCTGCAGCTTTGTAACTGGAAGTAGGGTAAGTGCAGAATTCGATTCATTGGGTTGAATCTAACAATAATTTGTCTCAGTGATGTTTTCACTGCGTATGACAGAGGGACTGTCTGTTCAAGACTGAGCTAGTTTCTTGCTGATATCGGACTCACCTCATTAACTACCTACCCCACCCCATGGTGTCCCTCTCATTCAATGCAAGCCCGATTCTCCAACCCATCATGGCTGGAGGCACTCACCACTGCCCGCATGACCCTCGATATTCCGTGTTTCATGGCACTGGTTCTATCTTTAAAAAGTTAATGGGCACACGGTTGAGCTTTCTCAGTTTGGAGCTGCCCTGCACAGTTTACCCCGAGCATGGCATATAAGCGTTAATTCCACCACAGTTTGTCGACAGGGGCTCGGAGGTCCAGTTGGATGGGCTCGTACAGAGGAGGACCATTCACTTCCCAGAGTGGGCCACACCACCAGATTCACCGAGCATGGTCTGAACACACCACACAGCTCAGTGCAGTATAGGTCAGAGGAAGTGTCCAGCAATTCAGGAAAAGCATCAATAACCTTCCCCGCTCTGACTGGATAAGGGTCACTTTATTCTCTCTGCTCCCTCACACTCACAGTACATCTGTTATAATACCGACCCCAAAACTCATGTCCCCCATTCTCCACCACTACTGTATGCAGCTCCTTCGCGCGCTCTCTCTCTCTCTCCCTCCACTTTACCCCCAACACTAATAAAGCTGCATGGATATAGCACTGTTGATTGTCTCATTCCAGACACCTCACCATATCTCCCCTTCCCACCTGCAATAGCAGTAATAGCAGGGCCACCCACTCCCACTCTAACTCCCTCTCATTCCCCCATGCCAGGAGGAACAGTCTGAAATAGGTCAGAACGGGCCAAGCAGGCTGGTGGAGTAACCGATACCCGTTCCCTTACCCCCTCCTCCCTCTGCCATGTGGGGATGACCCTGGTACGAGCTGGAGAGTATCAGGACGCCTCGTGTGGAGATTCTGAAACATCCACGTCCCACCAACCCTATAAGGAGCAATGTTCAGTGAAGGGCAATTCTCACTTTAAACCCACTGGCAGCTCCGTTTCCCCCTGGCACAATTTAGATGGCGTGGTCCTAATACCATCTCCCTTTTGTGTCGAGCTGGTACAAATGGAATCCCCACGGTCTCGGTGGGTAGGAGGGTGGGCTCACAACACATCGTCACCACCACCTCCCAGGAAGGCAGCACGGAAACTCCCTCCTTCACCTCCCCCTGTAAACAGCTCAGATACTAAAACTAATCTGTGAGTGTTACAGCTCTCCCCACTTGTCCTGACATCTTCAATAATCAGTGATCATATATAATCTGCTCCTACACCCCTTTAAAATGGTACAGAATGTTTTGTATTGACTGTCAGAGTTATTCCTACCAAGTTGCATTACCTCACACTGCTCTGCATTGATCCTGATCTGCCATAAACCTGAAAACTACACCAAAGTGTCACTGTCCTGTTGGAGTTCCACATTGTCCGCCAGACACTTTATAACTCTTCCAGGTTTGGTATCTGCAAATATTGAAATTGCCCTACAGTCACACGCCACACAGAAATACTGACTCACAATTGTGAACAAGTGCAATACTAACACGCTCCCTGATGACTGTCACTGCCAGTCTTAAATATTGACACACACCAGGCAGAGTAAGTGAAATATTGACAAGGTTACGGTGGAGCAAGAGAAATACTGACAGACAATCCATGTCTGTATTAGCTTCTGTATATTACTGAGTGTCTCTATGTCTCTGTCTTCGCGTGTGTCTATTTGTGTGTATCAGCGAGTCTGGCAGTCCCTATGTGCTTAAAGTAATATAATAACCCCCTGACATGAGCTCTGAGGACGTGTCCTTTCACTTCTGTCCGCAGATGCTGGCAGACCTGCTGAGCTTCATATTGCTGTCAGTCCCAGCTGACCTCCCCACACCACTGTACAGGTTGGAGTGGACGGTGAAAATCATCAGGGATATTTGATTGGAAAGGGCCAGAGGAATGTGGGATAGGTTTGGAGTCCAGAATGGATTATGTTCCTAATTATTCCTAATTATTATGTTCTTATGTCTGAAAAGAGGTGGTGATTTGATGTTCAGTAAACATGGTTTTAAAATAACAGTCCCACAATGAAATAAGGACGTCCCTTTCACTTTAGTGTTGTGTTACCTGTGGTGTGCTCATCCTCAGGGAGCAGTGAAGACTCAGTTATTGACGGTATTCAAGGCCGAGCTCGACTGATCATTACTGGACAGAAAGGGTCAGTGTTTATTGGGAGCAGACAGGGAATGGATGGTCAGACACACTCGGATCAGCCATGAACATTCTGAACAGTGCAACCGAATGGGCAACTTCTGCCCCAACCCCATGTGTTGTTCCCTCAATCCACCATCGAAGCTGTAACAGGGTTGGGGACCACTCCAGTCAGTCAGACAGGATCGTTACAATGACACAGTATGAGACCATTCCGCCCCTCTAAGGAATTACACAGGAATATAGAATGAAGTAATTCAGCTCGTTCAGTACACTACACAGTCCAGGAGGAGGCCACTCAACCCACCTGAGCCGCTACACAAGAACACGGAAGCTGTCGCTAACAGGAAATAGAGTGTAGAGACAAATGTTTATTTTCAAGCTGCAGAGCTGTAACTGATGGAGTGCCTCAGAGATCACCGTGGGGTCATCAATGATCAACAATCTATATCAAGATCTGGAGGAAGGGGAGGGATTGGCTTGGAGCTCAATTAGCTCATACACCAAGATGGTCATTCAATGTGTCGTCAAATGGATGTAGTGAGTCTGCAATGTGAAACAGACAGGGAAGGTTAGTGAGCAAATCTTCAGCAGAAATAATATAAGGTAAGTTGTCTATTTTGGTGTGAAAGATGAAACAATGGTAAACAATGTAAATGGAGAAAGATTGCCGAACTCTGTGATACAGGAGGTTTCCAGGTTCTTGCGACATGAATCATATGAAGTCAGTCTGCAGATGCAGAAAGTGATTTGGAAGGTAAGTGGAATGATGCTGTTTTTGGCAAAAGGTATCAGGGTTAATCGCAGGAATATTTTACTGCATCTGTACAGGGCATTGCTGAGACCACACCTGATGCACTGTGTGCAGGATTGATCCATTAAACTAAAATAAAAATACATAATTATTTTCGAAAATTTTCAGAGGTTTCCCTTTCCTCATTCCTGGAATGCCGGCCTTTTGTTATCGGGGATTATCAGTTTTGATCTTAGCTGAGAAATAGTATTGAACCATCCATGACTTTCTGAAAAGTGTATCAGCTGGATGCATATTATCTCCTGTCAGGGAGACTAAAGCTAGAGAAAAAACTTTAAGAAATAGATGCATTGATATTAACATACATACTATGAGACACACATACCAATATTTACAAATTACACAGACACGTGGAAGCATGTCATCAAATTATAAATTGGGGACTTTTTGCGATTGGAAGGAATTGTGTTACAACAAGATCAATGACGCACCTGCCTATAATCCATAATCAGGTTTTCCAGAGAATGTTCCAGGAGATCGCACATGGTCCAGTTTGGTGTTCCGTTGACAAAATTGTATGTTCCAACACAGAGAGGGAGAAATATGTTCCCTGCCTGAGAAGCAGCAGCCGATTGATCCCTCTCTCTTACTTTGTTCCGCCAGATAGCAAAGTGTGAGACCAAAATTCCTTGCATCATCTTTACCACTTGTGAAGGATTTCTGGTGAGGGCTCATTGGAATCTTTCCACTGCCTGAAACGAAGGGAATTCAGCCAAATCCCACTGTTCCAGAAAGAAATCCCACTACCAGTAGGTTGTGTGAGCAGAATAACTTCAAAGGCAGAATAACATTTGGGGCACTCTATCGTTTTACCATTTGTTATGAGTTCAACTCTCTGTGTCACACATTTTTCCAGAAGATGGCCTAGCCTGAGACCTAAATCATTGGCCACCTCACTAAACTGGTTGCATTTAAGATGGGTGTAACCAATGGAGGAGTGGGACTGGAAAAGGACATAGTGACACTCCAACATTTGTTTAAACACAAATGAAAAATTCTCAAAGGGGTGTTCAAGCGGACATTCCCTTCCCCAGAGGATTGTGGTGCCGAGATGTTTGCATTTATTCAAAGTTGTTTTTGTGTGTAGTAAAATGGTATACAGACAGAAACGTGCTGCTGAGACCAAAAGCATATGGAGCAGTGACAAAATATCTAATGTCCCACTCCTGCTGCTCAGTCCTGTGTTTCTATGTTCTATTCAACTCCCCACAGCTCCTGCAAGGAGCAGATGGAGGCCACTTGTCCCAGGTACCTGGTCAGCAGGAACACAGGATCTCATTCATTCACTCAAGACTGTCACACATGGTTTGGTGTCGGTTGGAAAATGTTATTTGGTTTGAAAGATGCCTCTGGTCTCTTTACAGAGTGTTTACTCTCTGCAACGTGTGATTCATTGGTTAGTCATATTATAGACCCAGATTCACCGTGAATACAGTCCCCATACCTCAACCAGAGATGACTCACAAAACACTTTACTCTCTCTGATTGCAACGTTCAATAAAAGAACATTCAGGAAAATTACAGCCATTGACTTTGCAATTGCTGAATATGAGGACAAAAGAAACAGGATCAGGTAATTCGGATGATCACGCCATTGCATAACATCATGGCTGATCTCCTGTTGACATTAACTCCTCTTTAATGCTCAATTCCTCACCCCTTAGCTCTCTGACAGGTCAAAAATCCATCTATCCACTTCTTAAATGCTTTCAGTGATATAGCCCCCCTAGTTCTCTAGCCCAGATAATTACTGACAGTGCTTACCTTCTGTGAGAGGAAAGCACTCCATACACATACACCGTCACCTATTGATATGAACAGGAGGCGAACGCAGGGGCTTAGGAAAGAGCGAATGGCTTTGATACCAAAGCAGTATTTGACTGAGAATGGCATCGGGACCACCTACTTGTTTGATCTGAATGTGGATCAGGTGTAACGTTCCCACTGGATGGGGTCTTTCCGAACACAAATAAAGAGGATTAGGGTCAGTTGCCAACAATCCTCTCAGCCTCAAGACATCTCTGCAGGAGATTCACAGGTTAGACTCCTCAGCACAAACATCTTCAGCTGCTCCACCAATGTCTTTTCCCATCATAAGATCGGAAGTAGGTGTGATGACTGAAGATCACAGAATGTTCAGAACATTTTGTCCCCTCTCAGCTCCTGAACCATTCTGTGTCCATGTGCAGCAAGACCCAGACAGCATTCCGGTTTATGTTGTTAAAGTGTCGGTATCATTTATGCAACAGCACGGCCTGATACTGCACATTGTCACAGTTAAAAGAGGAGCTCATTCAGCATCTCAAGCTGGTTGCAGACAGGAGCTAGCATTCAGGAACAGGAAGAGTGACAGCATATTCAATACTCCTGCCTGTTACACAGGAAGAAGAGTGGTCTGTTCAGTGCATCGAGCTGTTCAACAGGAGCAGACAGAGCCCAATCAGACTCTTAAACCTGTTCCATGAGACCAGGAGGAGGATATTCATCCCCAGGAGACAGTTATACAGGAACCAGAGGGGGTCACTGATATTCCAACATGAACAGCCAATGAAACCGAGACAGCACTGATAGAGGATTCCATGATGTCAAACATGGTTCCATTGTTTGTAGAACGTGTGCTGCTTTAACATGGTTTGCTGGCAATGAGGAGGGCGACCAAATGCTTTGTGCCAATTCTCAAGGAGGTATTTTCCATCGCCGAGAAGACACATCCATGTTCTCCATGGGGGTCAGAATCTCGTGGAATAGTTAACAGTTTTAGCTTGAAGGTATTGTGGCTGCTGTAGGGATTGCGGATAATGAGACTTTCAGTGTATGACCATACACCAAATGCACTGTATTAATGTGGAGAGAGTTTATTCAAAGACTGGCCCTCTGTCTCTCTCATGCGATATGGGAATTGGGTGTGGAGTGAGGGGAATATTCTCAAAGGCTCTTAAACTAGCGACAATCATGCAAACCGAGTAAAAATGAAGCCATCGAATTTTTCACCGTATCAGTGTCTATTTAGAACATCGTGAGTGATTGTCCCTCCCGCTCAAGTTTCAATGCAATCGCCTCACATTCTGTCACAACGCCAAAGAGTAATCTTCACTGTCTGCTCATGGTACCAAAATAACAGGGATTAGTCTGGTGAAACTCCATTGCACTCTCTCTGTGGCAAGGCGATCATTCCTTATAAAGGAGAGAAAGTCTGTCCACAGTGTCCCAAATACTGCCTCAACAACACTCTCAGTGAATATCACAATAACTCTTTTTCCTCTTAGACATCTCCACTTATTTCCTGTGGCATAAAAAGACTTTCATTCTCTCTACGATGCTGGAAATAGTTAACGCATTTATAATGAAGATATTGTTGCTGCTGTCGGGATGATGGATAACATAACGTTCATTGCAGGATCTCGCACCAATTGAACTGTATTAATGTTGGGAGAGTTCATTGAAAAGCCTGAACCTCTCTCTCTCTCTCTAACCCCCCCCCATCCCCCACACCCTTTCTCCTCTCTTTCTCTCTCTGTCTCAGTTGAAATAGGGAGTGGGGGTGATTGGGTGGAACGTTCTCAGAGGCTCTTAAACTATCGAGAATCATGTAATCTGCGTGAAAAAAGCCATGGAACTTATCACCATATCAGTGTCTGTTTAGAACATCATGAGTGATTGTCCATCCCCTTTAAGGTTCAATGCAATCACCTCTTATTCTCTCACTGAGCTTCACTCACTGCTCATGGTGTCATCATCCCAGGGATTAGTCTGGTGAAACTTGAGAGAAAGTCTATCCACAATACCCCAAATACTGCCTCAACAACACTCTCAGGGATTGTCAAAAAACATCATTTGTCTCACTTAGACATCGCCATTTCGTTCCTGTGCCACAAAAAAGCCATTCATTCTCTATGCACTACGACTGATATAGAATTTATAAGTCTCTTACATCTGTACACCAGCATCAATAAAGCCAGCACCAGAGATCCCTATGGAGATGTGCACTAATCTTGCGGAGAATTTCAATGAGATTGAACCTAAAATAGAGGATGATCACGTAATTGAATGGAAATGAGATGTAGCAATACAGAAAACAGGCAGAGAAAGGGAGCAATCTCTACCTGTGTTCTTCTCTCACAGGATGTATGAAGCCCTGGTCAGGGCAGCATGTTCTGCAGATCTTGAACTGAGTGGCTGGTTCAGCTGTTCCACAGTCCCATAAGGAGTAAATCGCAGAGCTGTGGGTTTGTAGTGTTACAACACAGGATAAGTCTTCCTGCTTAATTAAAACCAGCAACAAAGAAAAGATTTATCCCATGCAGTAATCTGTCATAATTCTCGAGTCCAAATCTATTTAAAGTAAAAATTAACAACTTTGTTTCTTAAAGTATAACAGAATAATAAACGAATGACTATTTATAACGTCTTCCTCTAGCCTGTCTTTGACCTTCCCCCTCCACAATACTAGTCCGATTAGATTCTTAATTAAGATTTACGAAAGAAAACTTCTTATCTCAAAACCAGAAAGCTTTCGGTTCTTCTCCATATTCCTATCTTTTTTTCTTCTTGGGGATTATGATTCACCAGTTACTAATCAATAAAGACACGTAAAGGAGAGCTATTTTTCAGGCAGTCTTGGCATGCTGGTAGCTTGGCAGATCTCCTCTCAACTGTTCAATTTTCCACGGCCTTTTACCGCGAAACTATTGGATTGTATAATTGGCTATGACGATTGTCAATATAATAAATTGAAACTTGGTTGGAAGTGGATATTTTGGGGTATAATTTAAAATGTTTTGCCGAATTTGTTTCAAGACAGTGGACTAATTGTGTTGTTCAACCAAATGTTTCATTACATCTGTTTTTCAGAACTCTTGGTGCTGATAGGTAGTTATAGTTGGTTTTTAATTCCCTCAAAGTTACAGTACACTCACGTGTTCATCACAGAAGTCACACAGCAACCTGACGAGCGAAGCATGACACATTGACTTCCCTAAAGGACTTGAGGCAAGCAGATGGGTTATTATAATAAATGATAATGGTTGCTTTTTAAGTTCCACCAATTTCCTTCATGAGATACCAACAGACTATTATTCGGTGGTTCTAGATAAGGAGTCAATGGCTTGACCACCATAAACTTGTGCAAAGAACACGTTATGCATCCTCAAGAGCAATTATTTAATGATGGACATGTGGTTAGAAGGAACTTTAAACTGTTGCATCCAGATCATACAAAGGCACAAACAATTGTGTATTCAGAAGTTGCACTGAGACTGAGGACGAGACTGGAATATCATGATGGTGGTATTGGATAGAATTGGTGAGTGGCGATGGCATGGAGTGTAAATCTGTGATGTATAAAATGGATTATCGAGTTTGAGAACAGTCTGCTTCCTTCTCGCCTATCAGCGATTAATTTATAAATAGTAGTTTGTTAGTTGAAATTTATATGGAAATGAATTTTTGTTTGGAACTGAAGACATTGACTTGCACTTTCCAAAATTTATATATCATGAGCAGAAATTCAGTTCAACCCAGTTTAGTAGACAAATATAATGATTACCAGGAACACCAACTGTCGTGAGGATGGAATAGTAACCAACTTGAATAATCCAAAGGGTATCCTGGATCCGATATGCTAATGATATCCAAGGCTGAGAAAGCCAGTATCGACCCAAGGATAAACTCCTGTCGATTGTTGGGACATTCAAGTCTAATGTTCTCAGATTCTGATCCATTGTTGGAACATTCCAATCCATGATCATCAGATTATGAACAACTATTGTAACGTTCCTGTCTAATCATCTCAGAGTCTGATCTCTCCTCCTCCTCTCTCTCGAGCTGCTGATCCCTGTTAGTGCTGTAAGTGATGTTCCTACTGAAACTATGGGATAACACATTGAATAGAACCCATTTACCTTTCAACGATGACAACTCTCTTCTGTGATAATTAGGAGTCACGGACATGGTCATCAATCACAGTCACTGAACAAATACCTCCAGTTAACCCCTTTGAGTTCAATACTGATTTTAGTAAAATTCAAAAGAACGTTTAAAATTTACTCATTTAGCTTGGGATATGTGGGGGTTGCTGAGGAAAGGAATATTGGAGATGGTAGATTGAATGCATGTACTCATTCAATCTGCCTTAGATCTGGGAGTAATGTCAAAGGTTTGTCAGAACATAAACACGTTTCTCCGTTTATAAATGGAAACATACAGTCTGTAACTACTGATCAGTGATTATAATGCCAGTAAAATATGGAGAGAACTTTTTCAGTATATAATCTGACAGGCAAATGTGCCTACGAAAACATGTGTTATAACAGACAAATGGCATGGATATGTTAACAGAGAATATGATTTGACACACAGTTCAGATGGTTAGTCGAGGATCAAAGAGGGCAGGTGAGGGTCATGCTGTTAATGTTGTCGATGTCAATCAACTGTGATTAAATACCATGCACTAGTTTTCAATTTGAGTGTGATTATGATATTGGGGACATGGCTGCAGAGACTGGAGGGAGGGAACATGATATTTCCCAGTCATCAGTATTGGGATGTTACTCTTTATAAAGCATAAGAAGGTCAAATTCCAGGATATATCTCCAATGAGGAATGAGGAGAGCCGATATTAACCATACGACCAGAAGACATTGGAGCAGAAATTTGGCCATTCACCCCATTGAGTTGCTCTGCGATTCAATGATGTCTGTTAAGCTTCTCAACCCCTTTCTTCCGCTTTCTATCTGGAACCCTTCATCCCCTTTACCATCAAGAACCTATCTTTCTTACTCTTCAATATACTCAATTACCTGGCCTCGACAGCCTTCTGTAGCAGTGCATTCCCTCGATTCACCACTCTCTGTCTGAAAAGGTTCGTCTTTATCTGTGTTTGAAAAGTTCTTCTGTTTACTCTGTCCCCTCGGGTCCTAGCCTCGCCTCTGTTGGAAATCTTCCCAAAATCCACCCTATCCAGGTCATTGAATATTCTGCAAGTTTCAATTAGACCTTTAAACATCGTTCTGAACTCTATCGAATATAGACCCAGAGCCCTCAGATGTTCTTCATATGTTAAGCTTTTCATTCCTGGGACCACTTTCGTGAATCATATCATAAAATGCTGCAGGACCTGTACATCCTTCCTGAGATATTTGACCCAAAACTGTGCACAATAATCCAAATGTAGAATGGCCAAAATCTTATAGAGCCTCAGACGTACATCCCTGCATTTATATTCAAGCCTTCTTGAAATAAATGGAATCATTTTATTTGCCTTCCCAACTGCTGACAACCTGCAGGTTTACCCTTCAAGATCCTTGGACTAGCACACCCTTCCCCCCACCCCCACCCCGCCCCAGTCTTCTGAACTTGCTAGCTATTTAGAAAATAGTCATGCCTTTATTTTTCCTGACAAGCTGCATGACCTCAAACATACCCACGTTATACTCCACCTGCTACTTCTTTGCTCACTCCCCGAACCTGTGCAAATCCCTCAGCAGGAGAAAGTGAGGACTGCAGATGCTAAAGATCAGAGTCCACACGTGTGGTGCTAGAATAGCGCAGCCAGTCAGGCGGAATTTGAGGATTAGGACATTCAACGTTTCAGTCATGAAGCCTTTATCAGGAATGAAGTGGGTGGGCGGAAAGGGGTTGAGAGATGAATGGGAGGGGCTGAGAGGAAGGTACCTTGGAAGGCAATGGCTAAATGAAGGTCAATGGTGAGAGTGGAAGGTGGAGTGGATAGATGGGATGGAAGATAGACAGGTAAGACGATTCAACAGGCTGTGCTCAATTGGAGGGTTAGATCTGGGATAAGGTGGAGGGAGAGGAGATGAGGAAACTGGTGACATTGCGCTGCATACTGTGTGGTTGAAGAGTCCCATGGTGGAAGACGATGCGCTCTTCCTCCAGAGGTCTGGTGGCTAGAATGTGGCAGTGGAGAAGTCCAAGAACTTGCATTTCCTTGAAGGAGTGGTCGGCGGAGGCGAAATATTCAGCCACAGGGAAATGGGATTGTTGGGTGTGTGATGGAGAGGGTTCCCTGAACCGTTCTGCAAGTTGATGTCCTGTCTCCACAATGGAGAAGAGGCGAGGAACAGCAATGGACAGAGTAGATTAGGTGTTTGGATGCACAGGATGTTTCTGCCTGATGTGGAAGGATCCGGTGGGGCCTTGGATGGACGTGAGGAGGAAGTTGTTGGCATAGGTTTCATATCTCTTGCAATGGCAAGGGAAGGTGCCAGGAGAGGAAAGTGGCATGTTGGGGTGTGTGTGTCGGGCCGGGCGGGGGGCGGAGTTGTTGGAGTGGACGCGGGAACCGAACGAGGGAGTCGTGAAAGGAATAGTCTCTGCAGAATGCTGGTGGGGATGGAAGTATATCTTTGGTGGTGTGATCTGACTGATGGTGCCAGAAATGGCGGATGATGAATCGTTGTGTCCTGAGGCTGGTGGTCTGGAAGGCGAGGATCAGAGGGTGCTACTGCACCCTCCTGCAGCCGAACCACTTCTTCGATGCTACCTATGCCTCAACTCTATCTTTGCACTGTTTGAAAACTTAGCCAGAATTCCCTCAGTGCCTTCATGTAGACCATTAATGCACAAAGCGAATTTTGTGGTTCCAACACTGAGTGTTGAGGAACTTGTCACTGGATGCCATCCTGAGAAGGACACTTCAATCTCCACACTCTGCTTTCTGTCAGACAGCCATGTATCTATCTAAGCTAGCCTGTAACACCAGGGGTCGTAATCTTTCTCAATAGCCTTCTGCCTGGCACCTTATCAAAGGATTTGAGAGAGGCAGGTGGATAACATTTCTTGGTTCTCCTTGGTTAAATTTGCTCGTTACTCCCTCAAAGTATTCCAGCTGGTTTGTCAGGCATGACCTCCTATTGATGAAACAATGCTGACTTTGCACTATTTTACGAAATACTTCCAAGTATTCAGAAATCCCTTAGAACATAGAACATAGAACAATACAGCACAGAACAGGCCCTTCGGCCCACGATGTTGTGCCGCACTTCTATCCTAGATTAAGCACCCATCCATGTACCTATCCAAATGCCGCTTAAAGGTCGCCAATGAATCTGACTCTACCACTCCCTCGGGCAGCGCATTCCATGCCCCCACCACTCTCTGGGTAAAGAACCCACCCCTGACATCTCCCCTATACCTTCCACCCTTCACCTTAAATTTATGTCCCCTTGTCACACTCAGTTGTACCCTTCCTTCACGATGGATTCCAGGATGTTACCCACAACCAAGGTTAGGATAATCAGTCTGTAATTTTCTATCTTCTGCCTAACTCCCTTATTAAATGGAGTGTCATGTTAGCAATTTTCAAGCTTTTCCTGATTTTAGGCATGCCTGAAAGATTACCACTTTCACTTTCACTACGTCTTCAGCTATCTCCCTTACAATGCTGGGATGTAGTCCATTTGGTTCAGATGATTTATCCAAATTCAGGCCATTTAGTTTTCTAGCATGTTCTTCTTGGTGATGACCACCATACTCAGCTCTGTCCTCTCACTGTCTTCAATTTTTGAGAAATCACTCGTGTCTTCCACCATGAACATTGATGCAAGGTTCCTCATTCATTTCGTTCTTTTCCACTGCAGTCTCTTCAGCATCATTTTCCAATGGTTCATATTCACTCTTGCCTCTCTTTTGCACTTTATCTATCTCAAGAACCTCTTACAGTCTCCTTTCTATTACTAGTTAGCTTACGTCCATATCTTATCTTCTCTGCCCGTTCTTTGTCCCCGCTAGTCTTTGTAAGTTTCCCACTGCCTCTCACCACATTATACGCTTGCTCTTTTGCTTGTCTGCAATCCATGACTTTTTTTTCCTCAGCCCTGGCTGTCTCATCCTCTCTGAACCATGCCTCTATTCCTCGGCAAGAATCTCTGCTCTGTCTCCTGAATTAATCTTGGAATCTGCTGTCATTGCTGTTCCCTGTCTTTCATGCTTGACCCCTCTCCCAGTCAACTCCACCCAGCGTCTCCCTTATGCCTCTGTAGTTGCCTTTATTCAGCTGAAATACTCTTACCTCTGATTCTATCTTCTCTCTCAAATTGCAGAATAAATTCAACCATGTTCTGATCATTGCTTCCGAAGTTTACCTTCACCCTAATCTCCCTTACGAATCCTGCATCATTAAATTCAGTATCATCTGTTCCCGAGTTGGCTCCACCAGAATTTGCTCCAAAAGGCCATCTCATAAATACTCCCTACATTCCTTTTCTTGCAAACGACTACCCATGTGATGTTCCCAGTTCCCCTGCATACTGAAATCACCCATGATTACTGTACTTTGCATTTCCTACACATCTTCTCTATCTCCTGTTGTATCTTGTGCCCCAGCTCCTGACTACACTTTGGAGCCCTGTACAAGACTTCAACTGTGGTTGTCTTACCTTTGGGATTCCTCAGTTCCACCCACGCAGATTCTACACCATCTGACCCTACTTCCTTTCTTACTATTGTTTTAATTTCATTTCTTACTAATAATGCAATTCCACTCCCTCTGCCCACCTGCCTATATTTTCGATAGGATAAATATCCTTTATTATTCAGATCCCCTTGCAACCACATCTCCGTGATGCCCATCGCTTCATACATGCCGATTTAATTCATGCCACAAGCTCATTTACCTTATTCCTTATACAGCATGCATTCAGTTGTAACCCCTTCAGTCCTGCATTAACTGTCCCTCTTCTCATTGTCATTCATTTGTGCAGTGCGCTTGAAGTTTGATATGTCAAACATTTCCAGATGCTCTGTCCTATTTGTGTCTGTGCTGGAGATTTTAATAACCTCTCCTGAGTTCTGTACTCCTACCCCCTCTTTTAATCCGGCTTTTCTAAATAAACCCTGTACCTGAACCCCGAACACACACACACACACACACACACACAATCAGTTTAAAGCTCTGTCTACAGCCCTGGTTAGGGTTCACTTGGATTCTGGTCCCAGCACGGTTCAGATGACGACTGTCCCATCGGAGCAGCTGCTTTCTTCCTCAGTAATAAAATGCGTTTATTCAACACAAAATACAAGAATAAAAAGGCTTTTCTGTACATACCAAAATATGACAGCTACAAAAAGGCAATATTGTTAAAATACACTTACTATGTGGAGCTATATAAATTGGAATGTGAATTACAAAACCATGGAAGTGGTGTGCAAGCTTTATCAATCATTATTTGACCCACAGCTGAGATCCTGATTTCCCCTCTGCCAGTGATTCCCTTCACTGAGATTCCACCTTGCCTCTCACGCAGTGTCTAGAGGGGCTACAAGTTCCTGTTGTCCCAGAATATTTAACTTAACCCACCTTCTACCTGGAACCAATCTATTGGTCGATTTGATTGTGTTTAGCTGTCAGCAACTCAGCTCTGGATGTTATTGGCGATAAATGATCTGGGATGACAACCAGTATCAGCATGGTGCTCACAGAGAATGGCACCAGACAAAGGGCTTACAGTCTGTGAGAGTTTCTAAGAAAGGTTTCTGTGTATTTCTCCTCATGCTGTCTCCTGATCTAACTTCACATTCGTCTGACACCCCCTTGCTCTCTATCACTCTGTCACTCCTTTTTTTCACTTTGTTTATCTCACTTCACTGATTTTCTCTCTGTTTATTTCTATCCCTGTCAGTATAGCTCCGATCATTCCTTCTATTTTCAAGTTGTCAAGTTGGAGAGCTCATGGACGCATGGTGGGTTGAATGGCCTCCTTCTGTCTTGTATTAATTCTGAAGTTCTCTGACCCACAGTAACAGGTTTTGGTGCCTGGAGAGACAAGCTGGTCCAGTGAAGGACACAGTGGACAATTAACCATTATCTCTTCCTATTTTTTGACATGCAGCAACATCGAAATATTTGTTCAAACAGATTCCTCATATTTAAATCAGCACGCTTCAGACTGCCAGGCAATTGTGTTCAGTGCCCTCTTTTTTTTGTTGTTCTTACCTGTCCTGGGATTTGTCTCCAACTCCTCCTCAGTCACTGTACCTGTGGACCTCCTGCTGTGGTTCCACACACCCCTCCCCCACCGCCGACACACACTAGTTTAAACCCTCGTAAAGGACAATAGCAAACTAGCCTGCCAGGAGATTACTGCCAGTTCAAAGCCATCCCGTCCATTCTGTGTATATCCTACCAAACCGGGAATCCCAATGATCCACATATCGGAGATTGTTATCAGTTCATGTGCATCCCGTCTTTCTTGTGTGTATCCTACTGACCCGTGAATTCCAGTAATCCACATATCGTAAATTGCTGCCAGTTGAGGTTCATACCGTCCTTTTTGTGTATATCCTACAGACTCAGGAATCCGAATGATCCACATATCCGAAGTGCTGCCTCCCCGACCAGCACTTTGATCGTGTATTTAACTGTACTACCTTACGATTCCTAACCTCACTCACACGTGACATATTCTAATGTCTCCAAAATTCAAATATCCTTTCAGCACAACTCCAGCAAGGCCTTTTCTTTAAACTGGATAGACTTGATAATAAAAACTTAAGGGTGACATCAGGAAAGTGAGACCACTAAATCAGTCCAATGACCACCGGATCTGATATCTATCCCGTCACCAAACCTGTTGACAAGGCAGACATATGGACCATTTAGTTGCAGATGGACGAGGGTAAACAGAAAATTAGAAAATGTCAGAGCAGATGAATGTAATTCAGCCTGTTTACTCAGCTTTGCTATTCAACTGGATTCTTGATATTCTGTTCCTTTCAATGGCAGGGTCTTTACCCTGCATCCTCAGCGGGTCAGGAAGTTCCCAGTGTCGTTGCGTGCACAGTACTGCGAAGGAAGTGTCCAGTGCAAGGCAATAGGGTGTGGGGAGTCCCATGGGTGGCACAAGGAAAGGCTTCATGTAGTGACGATGGACTGAGGGAACTGGGAGAGATGGAATGGGCATCCAGGGACACTGCACTCAGACAAATGGCCAGGCAAGATTCCTAAACACCCAGAGGAAACCGTGAACCACGGCTGCTTTTACAAAAACCTGTCACATTTGTTGCATTTCTCCATCGAAGAAAAGCAAAAATACTGCACATGGTAGAAATCTGAAGCAAACACAGAGACGTACTGTGGAGAGAGAAAAGAGTTAATGCTCCCAATTCAGACACGGGAAGAATGCACAAAGTCCACACAGACAGGGTCCAGAGATTGGAAATGAACCCAAGTCCCTAGCACTGTGAGGCAGCATTGCTGTGTCACCATGCTGTCTAAAGATGGATAATTGGGGATAGTATAGTTAAAAGCATAGATACTGTTCTCCATGATCAGGATTAAGAGTCCTGAAGGTTGTGTTGCCGACATGGTGCTCGGGTTTGGGACATATCATCTGGGTTGCAGAACTTGGACTGGGAGGGGAATGATCCAGTGGTCAGTGTCCGTGTAGGTAAAACAGCTGGACAAACAAATGACAATGAGAAGAGCGACGGGTAATACAGGACTGAACTATTATATTGGAAAGCATGCAGTATAAGGAATAAGGTAAATGAGCTAGTGACTCATCCATAAATTGGGAGGTACGACATAGCGGGCAGTACAGTGACATCGCTGCAAGAGGATCAGGATTACGACCTGAATATTCAAGGATATTCATCCTGTCGAAAAGATAGGCAGGTGGGCAGAGAGATAGAGTTGCCTCAGTATTAAGAATGGAATTTAATCGATAATCAATAATAAGAAATGAAATAAGGTCGGATGGTGTACAATCTGTGTCGGTAGAATTGAGGAATCAAAAAGTTGAAAAAATGTAGTTGGAGTTATATACAGGGAGCTAGAAAGATACACCAGGAGCTAGAAAGATCTGCAGGAAAGGCAAAGTTACAGTGATCATGTGGGATTTTATTATACAGATGGACTGGGAATTCAGATTGATAGTGGATGGCAGGAAAAGGAATTTGTGGAACGTCTACGAGATGGCTTTTTGGAGCAGCTTGTGCAGGCAGGCTAGATGAGGGGATCTTAAGTTGACAGTGATCAGAATATGATTGAATTTACTCTGCAATTTCAGGTGGAGAAGTTAGACTCAGAAGTAACGGTATTACAGCTGAATAAAGGCCATTGCACATACATGAGTGAGGAGCTGGGTAGAATTGACTGGGGGACGGGCCCAGCAGGACAGACAGTGCAACAGCAATGGCAGGAGATTTTTGGCGTAATTCAGGATACAGCAGAGATTTATCCTGAGGAAAGAGAGGCTTGTATAGGGAGGATGGGACAACCATAGCTGACTAGGGAAGTCAGGTAGAGCATAAAAGCAAAAGAGAAATGATATAATGTGGCAAAGTGCAGAGGGAAACCTGAGGATTGGAAAGCTTACAAAGACAAAACAGATGGCAAACAAAATAAAATAAGGAGAGAGATTATTAAATATGGGGGTAAGCTCGCCAGTAAGATAAAGGAAGACTGGAACAGTTTCTTTCGATGTATAAAGTATAAAAGAGTGGCAAAACATTGGACTGCTGGGAAATGATACTGGAGAGATAGCAGCGCGGAACGAGAAAATGGCCAAGGAACTGAATAATTACTTTGCATCAGCTTTCATGGTGGAAGGCACGAGTAATACCTTAAACATTCAAGAGATTGAGGGCCAGAGCTGAGTATGATGGCCCCCACCATGGAGAACATGCTTGAAAAAAATGTAATGGCCCGAAGATCGTTAAATATCCTTGACCAGATGGACTACATCCCTGTATTACAAGGGAGATAGCTGAAGAGGGAGTGGAGGCAATCATGGTGATCTTTCAGGAATCACTAGAGTAAGGAACGATCCCGAGCACTGGAAACCTTCTAACCCTTTTAAACAAGGGAGTAAGGAAAAAGACAAAAAAAAAAACTATGAATAGTTTAACCTCTGTTATGGTCAAGATCCTGGAATCCATTGTGAAAGATGAGATTTCTGAATACTTGAAAGTGTTTGGTAAAATAGGCCAAAGTCGGCATGATTTAATCAAGGGAAGTTAATGCCTGACAAATCTATTCGAATCCTGTGAAGAGGAAATGACCAGGCTCGTCCAAGCACAGCCAATGGATGTTATCCACCTGGAATTTAAGAAGGCCTTTGACAAGGTGTCACACAGGAGATTACTGAGTATGATATGGGTCCATGGTGTTAGTGGCAAGGTAGTGGCATGGATAGAAGCTTGTCTGTCTAGTAGAAAGCAGAGTTTGGGGATAAAAGAGTACTTCTCATGATGGCAGCCCGTGACAACTGGTGATCCAGATGCTCAGTGTTGGAATCATAACATTTTACTTGTTACGTTAACGAATCTAGATGAGGGATTTGAGGGCACTCTGGTTAGATTTGCAGACGATACAAAGATAGGCAGATGGACATGCTCGTATTGAGGAAGCGAGAGGCTGAACAAGGATTTGGACAGGCAAAGAGATCGTCAGATGCATTCCAACGTTGGAAAGTGTGAGGTTATGCACTTTAGCACGATGAATAGTGGCATAGGCTATTTTCTAAATGGCGAGAGAATTCAGAAATCTGAAGTGCAAAGGGACTTGTGAGTTCTAGTGCAGGGTTCTCTCAAGGTCAGCTTGCAGGTTGAGGCAGTAGTTAGGAGGGCAATTGCAATTATGATTGGGAGCATATACTACGAGAAGAATTGAATATAAGAACTGTGTACGGCTCTGGTCAGACCACACTTGGAGTATTGTGCTCATTTTTGAGCTTCATTGCTCAGGAAGGATGTACTGGTACTGGAGCGTGTTCAGAAGTTTGTCACGAGAATGGTCATAGGAATGAAAAGCTTATTGCATGACGAATGTTTGAGTACTTTGGTTCTATACTTGATGAAATTTGAAAGGATGAGAGGGAATGTAATTTAAATAGACAGGATACTGAATGACCTGGAGAGAGTGGAAGTTGATAAGATGTTTCCATTGGATTAGAATCCGAGGGCACAGCCTTAGATGAAAGGGAACACTTTCTTTAACTGATAAGGAGAAAGTTATTTAACCATAGAATGGTGAATCTTTGAAATGTATTGTCACAGAAGGCTGAGGGGGCAGGCCATTGAGTATATTTGAGACGGAGATAGATAGTTTTTGATTAACCAGGGGATGAAGGGTTATGGGGAGGAGGTCGGAGAATGGGTTTGAGAAACCTATCAGTGGTGATTGAATGACGGAGCAGACCCGATGTGGTAACTGTCCTAATTTATGCTCCAATGTCTTATAGTCTTCTGGTCTGAACCTTAAGGAAGTACCTTGTATCTCTGAGAAGATAGATTCATGTTCTTCATGAAGGTCAGAAGCTGTTGGGAATAGTTAACTGTTTTAGAAAGAAGATACTGTGGCTGCTGGTGGGGTGATGGATAATACGACATTCAGTGCAGGATCACACACCAACTGCACTGTATTAATGTGGGGAGAGTTTATTCAAAACTTGGACCTCTCCGTCTCTCTCAGTGAGGAGTAGGGTTTGCCGTGGATGGGCGTAATGTCCGTCCAAGCACTTGAACTATCCTGAATCATGCAACCTGAGTGAAATAGCAGTCATGGAATTTATCACCTTCTCATTGTCTGTTTAGAATATAAGGAGTGAATGTCCATCCCTCTCAGGGTTCAATACAATCATCTCATATTCTCTCACAGCACTGCAGATCAACCTTCACTCACTCCTCATGGTGCCATCATCCCAGGGATTAATCTGGTGGAACTCCTCTTCACACTCTCTGTGGTAAGGATATCACTCCGTATAAAGGATAAAAAATATGTCCACAATACCCCAAATACTGCCGCAACAACACTCTCAGGTTTGATAACAATAATTCTTTTCCCTCACTTAACTGGCTCCATTTCTTTGGTGTGACACAGGAAACCATTCATTAACAATGCACAGCCACTGACGTAGAATTTAAAAACATCCTTACATCTGAAGGTCAGAGTCAATAAAGCCAGCACCATGGAGATGGACATCACTCTTGGGAGACGCTCGGTCACAAAGAATACATTGTGGGTGGCACGGTGGCACAGTGGTTAGCACTGCTGCCTCACAGCACCAGAGACCCGGGTTCAATTCCCACCTCAGGCGACTGACTGTGGAGTTTGCACGTTCTCCCCTTGTCTGCGTGGGTTTCCTCCGGGTGCTCCGGTTTCCTCCCACACTCCAAAAGATGTGCAGGTTAGGTGAATTGGCCATGCTAAATTGCCCATAGTGTTAGGTAAGGAGTAGATGTAGGGGTATGGGTGGGTTGCGCTTCGGCGGGGCAGTGTGGACTTGTTGGGCCAAAGGGCCTGTTTCCACACTGTAAGTAATCTAATCTAATCTAAAACAGTGAATGGCTACCTACCTGAATGGAAATGAGCCGTAAGAATATGGGATGCAGGCAGAGGAAGGGAGCAACTTTTCCTGTTATTCTGCCCTCACGGGATGTGTGCAGCTCTGGTCAGGCCAGCATGTTATGCCGATCTTCAACTGAGTGGCTGTTTCAGCTGTTCCACAGGACAATAAATAGTAAAACAAATTGCCGTGGGTTTGCAGTTAATCAGAGTCTTGACCAGAGAATGATGAGCCACTGCCTTCTCTAATGGGCATAAGGCAAGCCAATATCAACAGGTTATGATTCTGTGGTTATGGAATACGAACCAATGACGTAACCCACCATACACTGTCGGCCAATCTTTCAGATTTTGTGCAGAGAACAAGATAAACATCTCAAGTGCAACTATTTTGCAAAGGACACGTGGTTAGAAGGGACATGAAACAGATGTATCTGGACTTAACAAAGGCACAAACGATGGTTTATTCAGGAATTGAACTGAGGCTGAGGAGGAGACTGGGACGTCTTAATGGTGGGACTGGACAGGATTGGTATGTGGGGAGGATATGGAGATGTCCACTTTGCAGGAGAAAATGAATCAAAGAGATTGAGAACAGTGTGTTTTATCCTCGAGTATTGGTGAGTAATTTGTAAATAACAGTTTGCTAGTTATAATTTCTAAGGACTGGAAACTTTGATTGGAGCTGAAAACGTTGGCTTGCACCTTTCCAAAATCTGCATGTCATGAGCATCGATTCAGTTCAGACCATTTCAATAAACAAATAGAGTGATTTACCAGGAACACCAACTCACCAAGGATAGGGTAGAAACCAGCTTGAAGAACCATCAGTACATCTTCAATCCGCGATGCTAATGATATCCAAGACTGGGAAAGCCAGTAAAGACCATAGAATAAACTCCTATCCATTGTTGGAACTTTCCGGTCTAATGTTCCCAGATTCTGATCCATTGTTGGAATATTCCAATCTAATGTTCCCAGATTTTCAACTCTCCTGCCCTTCTCTCTGAAGCTGCTAATCCCTCTTCCTGCTGTTGGACATGCTCCCGCACACACTATGGGATAAAAAAAACTGAAAGCATTCCCTAATTGATAGAAGAGAGAAACTCTCCAGGGAACACATACGATCCATGGAGACTGAAGTAATTACAATCGCTCAACAAATAGCTCCAGTTAACCCTTTTGAATTCAATGCTACGTTATTAAAATTCAAAATAACTTTGAACATTTATGCATTCTGGGTGTGATATGCGAGTGTGACTGAAGGAAGGAATGTTGAAGATGGCAGATTGATTGTGTGTAATCATTCAGTCAGCCTTGGATATGGAAGTAATGCCAGAAGTTTAACGGTACATAGACATGCTTCTCTGTAAATAAGCACAGAATTAAATCCCGTAACTACTGATCAGTCATTGCAAAATCAGTAAAACATTGAGAAAACATGTATCATCCATGCTCTGAAAGCAAAATGTGCCAAAACAAAACGTGGGTTACAACAAACAAACAGCATGGATACGCTAACAGAGAATTGCACATGGCAAACACAGTGCAGATTGTTGTTCCAGGATCAGAGAGGGCAGGTGTGGGTCAGGCTGTTGATATTATCGATGTTAAGGAACTGTCATGAAGTGTCATTTAATGGCATTCGATTACATTGTGATTATGATATTGGGGAAAAGACAGAAGACGGAAAGGACTGGGGGACATGGCTGATTAGACTGGGTGGAGGGACAGTGATGTTCCCCATTTACCAGAATTGGAATGTTACTCTTTATAACTCATATGAAGAACAGATTCAAGAATACATCTACAATGAGAAATTAGCAGAGACAATATTAATGAAATGCGTTTATGCAAGATAAAATATAGGAACAAAATGATTTTTTGCACCCACTAATATTTGCGAAGAACAAAGAAATAAGTTTGTAAAAATACACTCCTGATGTTGAGCTATATAAATTGAAATGGGAATTACATAACTAGGAAAGTGGTGTACAAACTTTATCAATCTTTATTTGACCCACAGCTTAGATCGTGATTTTATGTCTGTCTGTGAGTGCCCTCACTGAGATTCTCTGGCCTAGTCTCGCATACAGCTCCGGTGTGGGGGTGGAGGGGGGGGGCGGGCATCATGGAGGCGGGGTGGTGGTTATCATTTTCTGCTGCTCTTGGCACAGTCTATTTAAAACCTCTGCTTTCTCCATGGAACCAATCTATTGGCCTAATGGGTTCTGTTTAGCTGTCAGTAACCCAGCTCTGTGATATTGTTGGAAATAAATAATCTGGGGTGACTGCCAGTATCAGCACTGTGCTCACAGTGTATGGAGCCCAGACAAAGGGTTTGCCGTCCAGAGGAATTTCGAAATAAAGCTTCTAACTTCAGTCTGTCCAGAAGGCCGTAATGCAGCCTTCTGATCTATCTAACTTCACCCTTATCTAAGACCTCTTCTTCTCGCACTCAGTCAGTCGCTCCCCTTTCAATCCTCTCTCAGTTTATCTCCCTTCACTTGCTTTCTCTCCGTTTATTTCTATCTCACACAATCTGTCTTCACATACTCTCTCTATCCCCAATTGTGCAGTTGGAGAGCTTGTGACTCCACGATGGGCTGAATGGCCTCCATCCATGCCATAATAATTGAGGTTCTCTGACCCACAATAAATACTTCCTGGACAGACATGCTGTTCCGGTAACAGGTACAGTGCACAATCACCCATTCTCTTTTCCTGCTCTTCTCTGGTGTACAGCTGCCTTGAAATGTCTGTTCAAACAAAACAGACTGAATGAAATTCGTGCAGTCGAGAAGGCGTTCATGAGTGTGTATTTCAATCAGGATTTAAAGAAGGATGAGATTCCAGAATAACATAAGCAATGAATGAAAAGCAGGGTAACAAAAGAAATGGCAGTTGAGTACAACATGTGGTTCCAATTAGGTCTCATGGTATTACCAATAGTTTATAAATACAGAAAAATCAGCTCCTGTTCTGTGGATCCAAATTGAATCCCGCCACTGCAGATGGTGGAAATCCAATTCAATAATGGAACTAAGAATCTATTGGAATTAAGAATCTACTGCTGAGAATGAAATCATTGCCGATTGTCAGAAAATTCCATCTGGTTTACCAATATCCTGCAATGAAGGAATCTTCCATCCTCACCTGGTCTGGCTGACATGCAAATCCAGCCCCAAAGCAATGTCATTGACTCCCAATCGCCCCATGGAATGTTCTAATGAGTCATTCAGTTGTACCAATCGCGACATTGTTTCAAACAAATGAAACCGGATGGAACCCCTGGCATCGAAATGGGCACCGGAAAAGTCAACATTAGAAATATCAGTGTAAAGCCTGCAAAGTCTTCCTTACTAACATATGAGGTCTAGTGCCATTATTGGAACAATTGCCTTCCAGACTAGTTGAGCAACAGCCTGACATAGCCATACTCACGGAATCATACCTTACAGAAACAACAGAAATTAAACATGGACAAAGGAGTCTCTTACTGATTACGACGCAACGTCGTTCCTCAGCTGAATCAGTCCTCCTCCATGTGAAATGATACTTGGAGAAAGCATTGACTGCGGCGAGGGCACAAAGTGTATTCTGGCTGGGGGATTTCAATGTCGACTGTCAAGAGTGGTTTGGCAGCAATACTGCTGATCATGCTGGTCGGCTCCTAAGGACACAGGTACTCGATTGGGTCTGCAGAAAGTGGTGAGGGAATGGACGAGAGGGTAAAAAACATACATGCCTTCATCCTTACCAATCAACCAACAGCAGATGTATGTGTCCATGGCAGGATCGGTAAAGGTGACCATCACACTGTCCTTGTGGAGACGAAATCTATTGTCTCCATAAACTGTATCGTGTTGTGTGGCAATATCACCATGCTAAATGGCACAGACATGTCGCAGATCTAGCAACTCAAGACTGAGCGTCCATAAGACACTGTGGACCATCAATAGCAGCAGAACTATGCTCCAGCACAATCTGTAACGTCACGGCCCAGCATGTCCCCCAGTCAACCATTACCATCAATCCAGAGGATTAACCCTGGTTCAATGGAGAATGCAGGAGGGGATGCCAGGAGCAGATCCAGGAATGTATAAAGATAAAATGTTCATCTGCTGAAGCTTCCAAACAGAAATACTTGCGTGCCAAATAGCATAAACAACAAGGGACAGACAGAGGTTAGCGATCACAGAACCAATGCATCAGAATTAAGCTCTGCAGTCCTGATAATCCGATCGTGAATGATGGCGGACGATTAAACAACCCTCCGGAGTAGGAGTCTTCACAAATATCCCCAACCTCAATGATGGGAGAGCCCAGCACATCAGTGCAAAATATAAGGCTGAAGCTTTCGTTGCAATCTTCAGTCAGAAGTTTTGAGTGGATGAACCATTTCGGCATCTTCCGGTGATCCCCATCTTTACAGAAAGCAGTCTTCAGCAAATTCGATTAACTGATATCCAGAAAGGGTTGATGGCACTGGATACTGCAAAGGCAATGGGCCCTCATGACATGCTGGCAATACTCCTGAAGAGTTGTACTCCAGAGCATCCCGCTCCCCTAGCCAAGCTGTTCCAGTATGTTTACAAACCGACAATGGGGAAAAACTGCTCAAGTATGTTCTGTACAGAAAACGCAGGACAAATTCGACCCGTCCAAATACCGCCTATCAGTCTACTCTCCATCATCAGTAAAACGACGGAAGTTGTCATCGACAGTGCATTCAAGCAGCAGCTGTTCAGTGACGCCAGGTTTGGGTTTTTCCAGGGTCACTCAGCTCCTGACCTCGTCAAAGCCTTGGTTTAAAATAGAAAAAGGAACTGAATTCCAGCCGTTGACATCCAGGCTGCATTCTGCCAAATGTGACATCAAGGACCCCAAGCAAAAATGGTATCACGGGCCAACACTCCATTATTGGACACATACCTGACAGATAGGAAGATGGAGGGCAGACATCTTAGCTCCAGAATATCTCTGCAGTAGTCCCTCAGGATAATGTCCTCCGTCCAAACATCTTCAGTTGCTTCAACAATGACCTTCCTTCCATCATAAGGTCGGAAGTGGGGATATTCG